>NW_023639649.1:0-11947 GCF_015228065.2 Penaeus monodon
CCTGTAATTATTACTGTTATAATAATTATTTTTTGCAATTATACTACCAGTAAGAATAATAATAATGATGATAATAAAATAATATACTAATAACAATATTAATAACCCTAGCATTATTATTATTATAATTATATTATTATTATTTTTGTTATTATTAAATATAATAGATTTTTTTGCAATAATAATAATTATTAATATAATATAATAATAATAATATTAATTTAAAAATGTAATAATTAAAAATAATAATAAAATATAATAATAATATTTAAAAATAATAATATATAAATAATGATAATTTTAATAATATTCAAATGTTAACAAAATTCTCTTTATTCTCACTTTTTCATCAAATTTTTGTTTGATTAATACTTCTGGTATTATTATCAATATTACCCTATAATTGCCGAAATCACCAAGAATCGAAAAAACGTCATTTTGGAGTATACTCTCAAAGCTATTTTTTTGCTTTGATTTTGCCGCTTTTTCGACTTTTGGAAATGTTTTTCTATACCTTTTTTATATTATATATGGACACAATTCCCGTTATCATCATCATCATTATCATGATTTTCATCATTTAATATCGTTATCATCATCATTATCATCTTATTTATCATCATTAACATCTTATTTCATTATTATCATCATTATTGAATTGTTATCATTATTATTGCAATTATGGGGTTATAGTATATATTTTTGCAATAATACTAAAAACCCAAAATAATAATAGTAAATAACAATAATAATTAATATATCGATTTTATAATTATTATTTATTCATTATCTTAATTAGTATCGTTATTACTGTAATTTTACTGTTATAAAATATTTTTACAATTATATACAGTACAAATAATAAATAATGATGAAATAAATAATAATACTAATAACAATTATAACCACTAGCATTATTATTATTAAACTTATATTATTATTTTATTTTTTATTATTACAGATTAATAGATTTTTTGGCTAATTACTAATAATTAAATAATAGTAATAATAATAATGATAATATGAAATAATATAATAAAAATAAAATAATATATAATATTTAAAATAATAATAATAATAATAAAAATTTAAAAATAATAATTTTAATAATATTCAATGTTATCAAAATTCTCTTTATTCTCACTTTTATCATCATTTTTGTTTTAATTTTTAATACAATTTCTGGTAATTATTATCATTAATTCCCTAATAATTGCCAAATCCCAAAGAAATCGAAAAACGTCATTTTGGATTACCTCAAAGGCTAATTTCGCTAGATTTGCGCTTTTTCGACTTTTGGAATGTTTTCTTATACCTTTTTGATATTATATTTTGACAATTCCTGTTATTACTCATCATTATCATGATTATCATCATTATTTTTCGTTATATCATCTTTTCATCATTATCAAAAAATTATCATCATCATTATCACATTATTGCAATTATTATCATCATTATTGCAATTTTATCATTATTATTCAATTATTGAGTTAAGTAATATATTTTTGCAATAATACTAATAACCCAAAAATAATAATAAATAACAATAATAATAAAAATAATAACGATTTTATAATTATTATTTATATCAATTATCTTAATTAGTACGTTATTACTTAATTATTCTGTTATAATAATTATTTTTGCAATTATACTACCAGTACAACAATAATAAAGAATAATAAAATAATAATACTATAAAATTTTTATATAACCACTACTTATTATTATTATACTTATAGTTATTTTATTATTGGGTTTATTTAAAAAATTTAAAAAAAAATTTTTTGGAAAAAACTAATAAATTTAAAATAAAAGGAATAAAAATAAAAATAATAATAATAATAATAATAATAATAATTTAAAATTTAAAAATATAATAAAAAAATAAAAAATAATAAGTTAAAGATAATTTTAATACTATTCCCAAAAGTTATAAAATTTCTTTATTTTCACTTTTTTCATAAATTTTTGGGTTTTGATTTAAAAACAATTTTGGTAATTATTATCATTTTAAACCCCAAAATTTGCCGGGGAAAACACCAAAAAAATGAAAAAAAAAATAAAATTTTTGGGGTATACTCTCAAAGGGTTATTTCGCTTTGATTTTGCCGTTTTTCGAATTTTTGGGGAATTTTTTTTTTATTTCCCCTTTTATATTAGTATGGGCACAATTCCTTTATTTTCATCATATCATTATCATGATTATCATCATTTATCGTTATAAACATCATTTTTCAACATTATCAACATTATCATCATTATTGCAATTTTTTATCATCATTTTTTTGCAATTTTTATCATTATTATTTCCCAATTTTTTGGGGTTATAGTATTATTTTTGCAATAAAACTAAAAACCACAACAATAATAATAGTAATAACAATAATAATAACAATAATAACGATTTTTTAATTATTTTTTTATATCATTATCTTTAAATTTGTACGGGAAATGTAATTATTACTGTTTATGATAATTAAATTTTTGCAAATTTTATACCATTTCTAATAATAATGATGAAATGGCAATTTAAAAATCTAATAAAATATTTTAACCACTAGCATTTATTATTTTACTTAATTTTATTATTTTTGTTATTATTACAGATATAATAGATTTTTTTGGGAATAATACTAAAAATTAAGATAATAGTAATAATAATAATTTAAAAATAATAAAAATAAAAAAATAATAAAAAAATAATAATAAAAATAATAATAATAAAAATAATAATTTAAAAATTTTAATAAAATTCAAATGTTTTTTTTTCCCAAAAATTTTCCTTTTTTTTCACTTTTTTCCTCATTATTGTTTTGATAATACAAATTCCTTTTAATTTTTTCATTATTACCCTAAAAAATTGCCGAAAACACCAAAGAAAACCCAAAAAAGGTTTTTGGAGTATCTCTTTAAAAACCCATATTTTGCTAGATTTTGCCGCTTTTTTGACTTTTTGGAATGTTTTTCTTATACCTTTTTTTATTATTTTGGAAAAATTCCTTTATTATCATCATTATCAGATACATCATTATTATCGTTATCATATAAATTTTCTCATTATCATCATCATTATCATCATTTTTGCAATTATTATCATCATTATTGCAATTGTTATCATTATTATTTCAATTAGGAGTTTTAGTAAAATTTTTCAATAATATAATAACCCCAAAAATAATAATAGTAAAACAATAAAATAACAATAATAACGATTTTTAATTTTTATTTTTATCATTATCTTAATTAGATCTTTTTACTTTAAAATTATGTTTTTAATAAATTTTTTCAATTTTACTACCAGTACAAAAAAAAAATAATGATGATAATAAAAAATATTAAAAATAATAAAAAATATTAGAAACCACTAGCATTATTATTATTATACTTTACTTATTTTTTATTATTATTATTTTCAGATATAATAATTTTTTTTCAAAATACTAATAATTAAGATAATAGTAATAATAAAAATAATAATAATAATAATAATAAAAATAATAATAATAATTTTAATAATATTCAAAAGTTATCATAAATTCCTTTATTCTCACTTTTATCATCATTATTGTTATGATTAAACAATTCTGGGAAAAAATTTTTCATATTACCCAATAATTGCCGAAAAACACCAAAGAAATCGAAAAACGTCATTTTGGAGTATACTTCAAAACCATATTTCGCTGATTTTTCCGCTTTTTGATTTTGGGAATGTTTTTTATACCCTTTTTTTATTTAAAATGGACACAATTTCCCGTTATTTATCATCATCATTTTCATGATTTTCATATTATTATCGTTATCATACAATCATATTTTATCATCATTATCATCATTTTTGCAATTTTATCATATATTGCAATTTTTATCATTTTTATTGCAATTATTTGGGTATGTATATATTTTTGCAATAATAAATAACTACAACAATAATAATAGTAATAACATAAAAAAAAAAATAATAACGATTTTTTTAATTTTTATTTATATCATTTTCTTAAATTTGTACGTTTTTACTGTAATTTTTTGTTTTAATAATTATTTTTTTCAATTATTACCAGACAAATAATAATAATGATGATAATAAAAATAATAAAATAATAACAATATTATAACCACTAGCATTATTATTATTATATTAATTTTTATATATTGTTTTTTATTACAGATATAATAATTTTTGGCAATAATACTAATAATTAAGTATAGAATAAAATAATAATAATAATAATAATAATAATAATTTTAATGACATTCAAATGTTATCAAAATTCTCTTTATTCTCATTTTATCACATTTTTGTTATGATTAATACAATTCGGTAATTATTATCATTATTACCCTAATAATTGCCGAAACACCAAAGAAATCGAAAAAAACGTATTTTGGGGTAACTCTCAAAAAAGGGTATATTTTGCTAGATTTTTCCGCTTTTCGATTTTTTGGGAAAGTTTTTTTTATACCTTTTTTTTAAATTTTATATGGACACAAAACCCTTATTATCATCATTTATTAGATTATCATCTTATTATCGTTATCATCATCATTATCATCATTTTATCATATCATCACATTATCATCTTTTTGCAATTATTATCATCATTTTTGCAATGTTATATTATTTTTGCAATTATTGGAGTTATAGTATAATTTTTTGCAATAATACTAAAAAACCACAACAATAATAATAGTAAAAACAAAAATAATAACAATAATAAGATTTTATACTTATTATTTATATATTATCTTAATTAGTATCGTTATTTACGTAATTATTACTTTTATAATAAATTTTTTTTAAAATTATATACCAGTACAAAAAAAATGATGATAAAAACAATACAAATCCCAATAAAATATTAGAACCACTAGCTTATTTTTTATATTAATTTTTATTATTATTGTTATATTACAGATAAATATTTTTTTTGGCAAAATACAAAATTAAGAAATATAGTAGTTTAAAAATAATAAAAATAATAATAATAATAATAATAATAATATAATAATTTTAAAATATTCAAATGTTATCAAAATTCCTTATTCACTTTTATCCATTATTTTTTTAGATTAATACAATTTCGGGTAATTTTTATCTTTATTACCCTAATAATTCCCGAAATCACCAAAGAAATCGAAAAAAAAACGTCATTTGGAGCCTCCGGGCTAGTACAGTGGTACACGTGTCGACCTCTCATCCGAGGGGATCAGCGGTTGCGCGCCCCGCCCAGGGCGCGAGAAGTTGAATTGTCGCCCGGAGGTTACTGCGGGGCTGGGACCACTGGCGGGTAAGGATAGGTTCAGCCGAGTCCGCACAGCTGAACACACGTGAGCGAGTCGGCATAGTCGACACAGGGCCGGGCTTCCCTCAATGGGCATAGCTCGCGAGGGCTAAGCTTCGCATATCGCGACTTACTTACTCATTTTGGAGTTACTCTCAAATGGCTATATTTCGCTAGATTTTGCCGCCTTTTCGACTTTTGGGAATGTTTTCTTATACCGTTTTTATAGTATATATGGACACAATTCCTGTGTATTATCATCATCATTATCTTGATTATCATCCTTATTATCGTTATCATCATCATTATCATCCCGTCTCATCATTATCATCATCTTTATTCATCATTATTGCAATTATTATCATCAGTATTGCAAATTGTTATCATTTATTATTGCAATTATTGGAGTTATGACATATATTTTGTGCAATAATACTCATAACCATAACAAACATAATAGTAATAACAATAATAATAACAATAATAACGATTTTATAATTATTATTTAATATATTATCTGAATTAGTATCGTTTATTACGAATATTACTGTTATAATAATTATTTTGCAAATTATACTACAAGTACAAAATAATAAATAATGATGATATAAACAATAATAATACTAATACAATATTATAAAACGCTAGCATTCATTATTATTAGACTTATACTTATATTATAATTGTTATTATAAGATATAATAGATTTTTTGGCATAATACTAATAATTAAGATAATTTTAATAATAATAATAATAATAATAATAATAATAATAATTAATAATAATAAAATAATGATTTAATACTATCAAATGTTATCAAAATCTCTTTATTTCACTTTTATTATCATCATTATGGTATGATAATACAATTTCTGGGAATTATAGCATTATTACCCGAATAATTGTTTTTCCGAAATCACCAAAGAAATCGAAAAAACGTCATTTTGGAGTTACTCTCAAAATGCTATATTTGTCCCGGCTAGATTTCTGCGCTTTTTCGACTTTGGGAATGTTTTTCTGATACCTTTTTTTAGATTATATATGGACAAATCAAGTTATTATCAATCATATTATCAGATTATCATTCCGATTATTATCGTTATCATCATCATATTCCAGCATTTCATCATTATCATCATCATATCATCATTATCATCATTATCATCATCATTATCATCATTATTGCAATTATTATCATCATTATTGCAATTATTATCGTATTATTGCAATCATTGGAGGTATAGTTATATATTTTGCAATAATACTACATAACCACAAACAATAATAATAGTAATAACATAATAATAACAAAATAAAAGATTTTATAATTATCATTTATATCATTATCTTAATTAGTATCGTTAGTACGTAATTATTACTGTTTTAATAATTATTTTTGTCTAATTTACTACCAGTAGAAATAATAATAATGATGATAATAACTTAATAACAATCTATAACAATGTTATAACTACTAGCATTATTATTATTATTGATTATTATACAGATATAATAGATTTTTTGGCAATAATACTAATAATTAAGATAATTAGTAAGAATAATAAAATAACAATATAATAATTAATAATAATAATAATAATAAAAATAATAATAATAATAATAATAATTTAATAATATTCATAATGTTATCAAAAATTCTCTTTATTCTCACTTTCTCATCATTATGTTATGATTAATACAATTCTGGTACTTATTATCATTATTACCCTAATAATTGCCGAAATCACCAATTGAAATCGAAAAAAACGTCATTTTGGAGTATTACTCTCAAAAGACTATATTCGCTAGATTTGGCCGCTTTTCGACTTTTGGGAATGTTTTTTCTTATACCTTTTTATAGATATATGGACACAATTCTGTTAATTATATCATCAATTATCATGATATCATCCTTAATTTTATTCGTTATCATCATCATTATAATCATTATCATCATTATCATCATCATTATCATGCATTATTGCAATTAGGAATCATCATTATTGCATTGTTATCATTATTATTGCAATATTGGAGTTATTTGTATATATTTTGGCAATAATACTAATAACCACAAACAATAATAATAGTAATAACAATAATATAACCAATAATAACGTTTTTGATAATTATTATTTATCTCATTATCCCTTTTTTAAAATTAGGACGTTATTACTGTAAATTATTACTGTTATAATAATTATTTGCAATTATACTACCAGCACAAATAATAATAATGAATGAAAATAACAATAATAAATACTAATAACAATATTAGAACCACTAGCATTATTATTATTAATATTATACTTATTATTCTTATTCTTATTATTACAGATATAATAGATATTTTTTTGGCAATAATAACTAATAATTAAGATAATAGTAATAATAATAATAATAATAATAATAATAATAAAATATAATAAAAAAAAGAATAATAATTTTAATAGTATTCAAAGTTATCAAAATTCTTCTTTATTCTCACTTTTATCATCATTATGTTATGATTAATACAATTCTGGTAATTATTACCTTATTACCCAATAATTGCCGAAATCCACCAAGAAATCGAAAAAAGGTCATTTTGGAGTATACTCTCAAAAGGCTATATTTCGCTATATTGGTGCGCTTTTTCGCTTTGGGGAATGTTTTTCTTATACCTTTTTTATAGTATATATGGACACAAATTCCGTATATCATCACATTATCAGATTATCATAATTCTATCGTTTATCATCATCATGATCCATCATTATCATCATCATTATCATCATTATTGCAATTATATTCATAATTATGGCAAGTGTTATCATTATTATTGCAATTATTGGAGTTATAGTATATAATTTTGCAATAATACTAATAACCACAACAATAATAATAGTAATAACAATAATAATAACAATAATAACGATTTATAATTATTATTTAATCATTATCTTAATTAGTATCGTTATTACGTAATTATACTGTTATTTAAAAATTATTTTGAAATTATACTAACAGTACAAATAATAATAATGATGATAATAACACTAATAATACTAATAAAAATATTATAACCACTAGCATTATTATTATTATACTTTACTTATTATTTATTTTTATTATTAAGATATAATAGATTTTTTGGAATAATACTAATATTTAATATAATAGTAATAATAATAATAATAATAATAATAATAATAAAAATAATAATAATAATAATAATAATAATAAAAATAATTTTAATAATATTCAAATGTTATCAAAATTCTCTTTTATTCTCACTTTTTTCACATTATTGTTATGATTAAAACATTCTGGTAATTATTATCATTATTACCCTAATAATTGCCGAAATCACCAAAGAAATCGAAAAACGTCATTTTTGGGGTATACTCTCAAAAGGTTATATTTCGCTAGATTTTGCCGCTTTTTCGACTTTTGGGATGTTTTTCTTATAACTTTTTATATTTATATATGGACACAATTCCTGTTATATCATCATCATTATCATGATTATCACATTATTATCGTTATCTCATCATTATCATCATTATAATCATTATCATTCATCATTATCATCATTTTTGCTATTATTATCATTCATTATTGCAATTGTTATCATTATTATTGCAATTATTGGAGTTATAGCATAAAATTTTTGCAATAATACTAAAACCACAACAATAATAATGTAATAAAAAATTTAAAAATAACAATAATAAACGATTTATAATTATTATTTATATCATTATCTTAATTAGTATCGTTTTTTACTGTAATTATTACTGTTATAATAATTTTTTTTGCAATTATACTACCAGTACAAATAATAATAATGATGATTTAAAAACATAATAATACTAATAAACAATATTAGAAAACCCCTAGTATTATCATTATTATACTTATACTTATTATTATTATTGTTATTATTACAGATATAAAAGATTTTTTGGCAAAAAAACAAATAATTAAGATAATAGTAAAAAAAATAATAATAATATAATATAATAATTTAAAATAATAAATAATAATAGTAATAATAATAATAATAATTTTAATAATATTCAAATGTTATCAAAATTCTCTTTTTTCTCACTTTTATCATCATTATTGTTATGATTAATACAATTCTGGTAATTATTATCATTATTACCCTAATAATTGCCGAAATCACCAAAGAAATCGAAAAAACGTCATTTTGGAGTATACTCTCAAAAGGCTATATTTCGCTATATTTTGCCGCTTTTTCGACTTTTGGGAATGTTTTTCTTATAACTTTTTATATTATATATGGACACAATTCCTGTTATTATCATCATTATCATGATTATCATCTTATTATCGTTATCATCATCATTATCATCATTATCATCATCATTATCATCATTATTGCAATTATTATCATCATTATTGCAATTGTTATCATTATTATTGCAATTATTGGAGTTATAGTATATATTTTTGCAATAATACTAATAACCACAACAATAATAATAGTAATAACAATAATAATAACAATAATAACGATTTTATAATTATTATTTATATCATTATCTTAATTAGTATCGTTATTACTGTAATTATTACTGTAATAATAATTATTTTTGCAATTATACTACCAGTACAAATAATAATAATGATGATAATAACAATAATAATACTAATAACAATATTATAACCACTACATTATTATTATTAACTTATACTTATTATTATTATTGTTATTATTACAGATATAATAGATTTTTTGTCAATAATACTAATAATTAAGATAATAGTAATAATAATAATAATAATAATAATAATAATAATAATAATAATAATAATAATAATAATAATAATAATAATTTTAATAATATTCAAATGTTATCAAATTTCTCTTTATTCTCACTTTTATCATCATTTATGTTATGATTAATACAATTCTGGTAATATATTATCATTATTACCCTAATAATTGCCGAAATCACCAAAGAAATCGAAAATAACGTCATTTTGGGTATAGTTCAAAAGGCTATATTTCGCTAGATTTGCCGGTTTTTTCGACTTTGGGAATGTTTTTCTTATACCTTTTTTATATTATATATGGACACAATTCCTGTTATTATCATCATCATTATCATGATTATCATCATTATTATCGTTATCATCATCATTATCATCATTATCATCATTATCATCATCATTATCATCATTATTGCAATTATTATCATCATTATTGCAATTGTTATCATTATTATTGTAATTATTGGAGTTATAGTATATATTTTTGCAATAATACTAATAACCACAACAATAATAATAGTAATAACAATAATAATAACAATAATAACGATTTTATAATTATTATTTATATCAATATCTTAATTAGTATCGTTATTACTGTAATTATTACTGTTATAATAATATTTTTGCAATTATTTCTACCAGTACAAATAATAATAATGATGAAAAACAATAATAATACTAATAACAATATTTAACCCCTAAATTATTATTATTATACTTTTTACTTATTATTATTATTGTTTTTATTACAGATATAATAGATTTTTTGGGAATAATACTAATAATTAAGATAATAGTAATAATAATAATAAATAATAATAATAAAATAATAAAAATAATAAATAATAATAATAATAATAATAATAATAATAATTTTAATAATATTCAAATGTTATCAAAATTCTCTTTATTCTCACTTTTATCATCATTATTGTTACGATTAATACAATTCTGGTAATTATTATCATTATTACCCTAATAATTGCCGAAATCACCAAAGAAATCGAAAAAACGTCATTTTTTGGGGTATCTCTCAAAAGGCTATATTTCGCTAGATTTTGCCGCTATTTCGACTTTTGGGAATGTTTTTCTTATACCTTTTTTATATGGACACAATTCCTGTTATTATCTTCATCTTTTCATGATTATCATCATTATTACGTTATCATCATCATTTTCATCATTATCATCATTATCATCATCATTATCATCATTATTGCAATTTGTATCATCATTAGTGCAATGGTTATCATTATTATTGCAATTATTTGGGGTTATAGTATATATTTTTTGCAATAATCTAATAACCACAACAATAATAAAAGTAATAACAATAATAATAACAATAATAACGATTTAAAAATTATTTTATTCTTATCTTAATTAGTATCGTTATTACTGTAGTTATTACTGTTATAATAATTATTTTTGCAAATTTTACTACCAGTACAAATAATAATATGATGATAATAACAATATAATACTAATAAATATTATAACCACTAGCATTATTATTATTAACTTATACTTATTATTATTATTGTTATTATTACAGATATAATAGATTTTTGGCAATAATACTAATAATTAAGATAATAGTAATAATAATGATAAAAATAATAATAATAATAATAATAAAAATAATATAATAATAAAATAATAATAATAATAATAATAATTTTAATAATATTCAAATGTTATCAAATTCTTCTTTTTTCTCACTTTCATCATCATTATGTTATGATTAATACAATTCTGGTAATTATTATCATTATTACCCTAATAATTGCCGAAATCACCAAAGAAATCGAAAAAACGTCATTTGGGGTTATACTCTCAAAAGGGTATATTTCGCTAGATTTTGCCCGCTTTTTGG
>NW_023639650.1:2500-11946 GCF_015228065.2 Penaeus monodon
TCGTGATTTTATCCTATCACGAATATCATTGTTGATGCCTTGGGAATTAACCATAGCATTGTTACATTGCTTTTTGGTGACACGTTCTATCGGCGCTAGGATCTTCCCCCATATCATAGTGCCCGATATTGTGTAAACGCCTAATAGATCTGCGCTCCGTTGTTCGAAAGTAGGTACAATAAAACAAAGTTATTCGTTCGGCACCTTTTGAGTCGGTGTGACCCGCGGTTATGTCCATTAATTAATGTAGGACTAGGGTTTAAGCTAGAATCATTATTCGCTTATTAATCACACCTTTCTCAGCCTCCTCAAGTCACTTTCATGTTTTGGGTACACCCCAAGCGTTTGTGTGATTCGTGAAAATTTATATATCCTTCGGGAATTTTGCGAGTGCCCATTACAGATACGCAGAAGAGAGCAGGGTTATTATATTCCTGGCTTGAGTCGCTTCAGTCATATACGGCATTTGGGTATAGGATCCCCCCGTTATTGAGTTTTATTGAAGTCTGACGTGCAAAGCTAGACATGTACCTCGGCAGTTCAGATTTCTGACCCTGAGAAGATTTGCTTGATAAAAAATTGGCGAATATTTTTTCATGTCACCATTCATTCATGCGTACATTCTGTCGCATATCATTATATGTTGAATTCAATGTGGTAGTTGAAATAATCTTAAATAGCTAGCATTGCTAATTTACTTCAGTTTTGTTATAGTGAACGCTAATATTCGTGTTTGTGATTCATTCTCTGTGTGAGGTCACTCTCGCTTTCCCTCTCATTAACGCTAGCTGTCACTCACACACGCATACACACACACCTTCACCTCACTCACACACGCAGGACAAAAGACACTGACCCTTTTTTATTAATAAGGCTGGTTGCTGTCTTAGTGCCGGCGTAAAGACTTATTATGTATCTCTTTAGCCCGCAATTTTGTCCGTCGTGACGAGTGGTTCGTACATAATGTACAAGTTACATCTATTTCTTATCTGTGTGACGACTATGGTTCAAATAGATCTTCGCGGATCGCCGATGTCGTTCCCTTATCTATTCTCATATCTATCAGAGACGGTGGGTAGTTCAAGTCAGGTCTTTGCGGACCGCTACTGACGTCTCCCTCTTCTATTTTCTTCTTTATCTTTGTAAAAGTAAAACACAAAATAAAAAAAAAGACGAAAATAATTTTAAAACCAACATTAAAAACCGCAAATTTCATAAATAACCGGCTAGTGGTAGATAACACCCCCTCTTCTCTGTTGCCTTTCTTTTTCTCTTACTCTGGCCCTTACGTGTATGATCTGGTTCCCCGACTATATATTGCAGTCGGACCGACACGGCACCGAAGGAGAACCTGCTACAGTTCCGGTCACCTTAGGATGCCGTGGAAGGACATCATCGAAGATCGCCATAGACCCGCGGACCAAGATTTTCGTCAGAAAAGGTGTTAAGCCGTCCCAGTGTAGTGGACGGGCATTGCCTGCCGGACTCCCCGTAGATCCAGCGAACCAGCACCTTTGCCGCAGGTACCAGTCGCCCCAGGATGCTGTGCATAGGCGACGCCTGGCGGACGCCTGCAGATCCAGTAAACTCCAGGAGCTCGTAGCGCAGGTATCAGCCGCCCCGAGATGCCGCCCCTGCCCCGACGCCCGTAGATCCGGATGAAGATTACGAGGACGTGTGGACGCGAGAAGGACCTGGACGAGATCTGTGAGGACGTGTGGACGAGGACGCCGCCGAGTTAGGCCTGGACGAGGACTACGAGGAGGTCAAGACGAATCCGAAGTCAAGGAGGACCTGTGCGAGACTTTCGAGGACGTGTGGACATCGAGGACGGACAGTTACACCGAGGACCAGGAGGATGAGGACAACATGGACGAGCAGCCACGAAGTTGTACCAGGACGACGCATGAGAACGAGATGACCAGCCAAGTTAGGTCACCCTTGAAGGCGCCTCGAGGGCGAGGCGCGAGTAGGTGGCCGAGCAATATAGGATGTGGATAATTCTATTTCTGTTGGAGGATGTGGATAAATCTATTTCTGTTGGAGGATGTGGATAAATCTATTTCTGTTACCAGTGGACCACGTGGCTGGTTGCCACGTGGATCCAAAGTCCCAAATAAGAACCACCCGCTCAGCGAGAGCGGAGGTCACATTTTATATCTGACCTCGTTTGACCGGGAATTCGTGCTAAGCTACCACCGCGCTAAGGTCAGCCCTCGCCTCCCTCCGGGTGGGCTGACCGTGACCTCTGCGCGGCCCGATTACCCGTATAACTAGACATGTCTCGTGTGTTTTATACTGCGTGGTATCAACTCTCAGAAATAAAGAGTCAAGCCGAATACCAGTATCAATACCCCTGCAAGCCATTGTAATAGGGTTCTATACCCGTTATAGGCACTGCCATATATAACCTCTCAGTAGTGAATTGAGAGAGGCCTATGTCCTGCAGTGGAATGAATGGCTGTAAAAAAAAAAAAAAAAAAAAAAAAAAAAAAAAAAAAAAATATATATATATATATATATATATATATATATATATATATATATATATATATATACATATATATATGTATATATATATGTATGTATATATATATATATATATATATATATATATATATATATGTATATATATATTATAGCAATGCCTGCGCTCTGTCTACTCGCTCGAGCCCGATCTCACGGCGAAAAAACGACATATCGCCTTGAGAAGTCAAACGCAGGTGTCGTAGGGAAAGTTGCCGCCGTGGCATAGGTGTAAAACGCCGAACCGCGGTTGATTAGGAAGGGCATCCAAGCAGGTAAGGGTGAAACTGCCATATATTCTCTCAAGTAATGAATTGAGAGAGGCCGATTTCCTGCAGTGGTATCAATGGCTGTTGAAAAAAAGTATATATATATATATATATATATATATATATATATATATATATATATACATATATACATATATATACATAATATATATATATATATATATATATATATATATATATATATATATGTATATATATGTGTGTGTGAGTGGTGTGTGTGTGTATATGTGTGTGTGTGTGTGTGTGTGTGTGTGTGTGCGTGTGTGTGTGTGTGTGTGTGTGTGTGTGTGTGGTGTGGTGTGTGTGTGTGTGTGTGTGTGTGTCATGTGTGTGTATAAATACACAGATATATATATATATATATATATATATATATATATATATATATATATATATATATTATAATATATATATATATATATTATATATATATATATATATATATATATATATATATATATATATATATGCACACACACACACACTCACACGCGCGCGCGCACACACACACACACAAATGCGTGTGTCTGTTTATATATATATATTATAATATATATATATAATATATATATATATATATATAATATATATATGTATGTATGTATGCATGTGTTTATAGGTACCAGAAACCAAATTCTAAATCTGAAATTGATCATAGAGAAAAAACAGAGAACATCAGAAAGACCTATACCTGTGTTTCATCGATTACTCGAAAGCTTTTGATACTGTTGATCACGATATCCTCTGGAATAACATGAACGATATGAAGTTTCCAAAACACATCATCCAACTAAAAAAAGGCATGTAACACCAACAAAAAGCAACTGTAAGAACCACTTATGGGTTAACAGAATGGTTCGAAGTAAACCAAGGAGTGCGACAGGGTTGCATTCTGTCTCCGCACCTTTTTAATATATATTCTGAAACAATTATGAGAGGTGCTCTGGAGAATTTTGAAGGAACTGTAGATGTTGGAGGATACAAAATATCAAATCTAAGATACGCCGATGATATAGTTTTAATTGCCAGCAGTATCACTGAACTACAACAACTACTAAAGTTAGAGAAGCAAGCGAAAAGGCTGGCTTGTTTCTTAATGCCAAGAAAACTAAGATCATGAAGATTCAAAGATAACCGGCAATGAACAATGATGAACATGTTACAATCAATGGAGTGACTGTGGAAAGTGTGAAGGAGTTCACTTATCTTGGAGCTGTTTTAACTAAAAAGAAGAATTACCATTGCCAAAAACGCCACAGTTGCTCTCAATAACATCTGGAAAGACCGAAGCATTACCTTACGGACAAAGCTGAGGTTATTGAACTCATTAGTTTTCCCAATTGCATCATATGGTTCTGAGTGTTGGGTGCTGAAGAAAATAGACAAGAAAATGGTCAATAGTTTTGAAATGTGGTGTTACAGACGAGTACTATGTATTAACTGGACAGAAAAGAAAACGAATGATGAAGTGCTGAGAAAAATAAATTGTAAAGACCGGCTGTTGGACATCTTGAACAAAAGGAAACTAAAGTTTATTGGTCATGTGAAGAGAAGTAAAAGTATTGAGAAAAACTTGCTGACAGGGATGGTGACAGGAAACAGAGGAAGAAGCAAACCGAAGACAAGACTGAGCGACAACATCAAAGATATTTGCGGGCTGACAATGGTACAAGTGGAAAGAAAAGCGCAAGATCGAGTTGAGTGGCGAAGGATGGTGGAGAGGTCCACGGCTGCTCAAACATGAGCATACCGTTATTGAAAAAAAAAGAGAGAGAAAAAAAAAAAAAATTCATATATATGTATATGCACATACATATATATATATATATATATATATATATATATATATATATATATATATATATGCACACACACACACACACATACATATATAAATATATATATATGTATAGATAGATAATTACAGATTTAGATATAGATATATGCATTTACTTTTTACTATATATATATATATATATATATATATATATATATATATATATATATATATATATATATACATGTATATATGCGTGAGTGTATGTAAGAGTCGATGAGTACTCTAGTACAGTGGCTTTGCAGGGGTAGTGATACTTGTATAACGGCGTAACTCTTTATTGCTAAGAGTTCAACACAGTAACGGAACACACGAGACGATGTCTATATGAGTAAAGTGGTATGCTGGGTCAAGCGTCAGGTCAACCTGCCCGGAGGGGGAGGGCTAGGCCGACCTTACCACGCTGGACTCTGGTGACAAACTGACGGGTTAGGCGAGGTCAGATAATATCATCATCTACGCTCTCGCTGAGTGAATGGTTCCTATTTGGGACTTGGAGCCATGTAGCAAACAGCCACAGGGTCCACTGGTAACAGAAATAGACTTATGTATATGCCATATTGCTCGGCCACCTACTCGCGCCTCGCCCTTGAAGTGCCTTAGACTTGCCTCAAGGGTGACTTAACTTGGTTGGTCATCTCGCTTTTGCGTGTATTGTCCTGGTGCATCTTCGTGGCTGTTCGTCCCTGTCGTCCTCATCTTCCTGGTCCTCGGTGCAATCTGTCCGTCCTCGACGTCCACACGTCCTCGAAAGTCTCGCACAAGTCTTCCTTGACTTCGGATTCGTCTAGACTTCCTCGTAGTCCTCGACCAGGCCTAACTCGGCGGCGTCCTCGTCCACACGTCCTCACAGATCTCGTCCAGGTCGGCGGCATGCTCGTCTTCGTCCTCGTAATCTTCATCTGGACCACGGGTGTCAGGCAGGCGTCCTCTTCAGTAACTGAGGGCTGCTGGTACCTGCACTGACGAGCTCCTGGAGTTGACTGGATCTGTGGGCGTCTGCCAGATGTCGCCCATCCACAGCATGCTGGGCCGACTGGTACCTGCGCTGGCGAGTTCCTGGTCCTTCGCTGGATCTGCAGGCATCTCGGCAGGCAGCGTCCGTCCACTACATCATGGGACTGCTTAACACCTGCTCTGACAAACATCCTGGTCCGCAGACTTCTGGCGATCTTCCGGTGACGTCCTTCCACAGCATCCTAAGGTGACCAGTTCTGCAGCAGTCGGTTATCGTCGGTTGGACTGCTATGTATAGTCGGGGAACCAGATCATACATGTAAGGGCCAGATAGCAAGAAAAAAAAAAAGAAAGGCAACAGAGAAGAGGGTTGTTAAGTACCACTAGCCGGATATCTAAAAAAATTTTGTTTTTTAATGTTTGCTTTTAATTCATTTTTGTCTTTTTTTCGTTTTGTGTTTTATTTCACAAAGATAAAGAAGAAAATAGGAGAGGGAATCGTCATTAGCAATCCGCATAGACCTGGCTTGAACTACCAACTGTCTCTGATAGATATGAGAGTATATAAGGAAACGACAACGGCAATCCGCAATTGTCGTCACGCAGAGAAGAAATAAATGTACGAGTCACTCGTCACAACTGACAAATTTCGCGGGCTAAAGAGATACATCATAGATCTTATGCTGGCAACTACAACAGCAACAAACCGTATTAATGAAAAGGTTTCAGTGTCTTGTTTTGCAAGGATGACTGAATAAGTGATTGAGTGTGTGTGTGTGTGTGAGCGAAAGTGGGAGTGACCTCACACAGAGAATGAATCACAAACACGAATATTAACGTTCACTATAACAAAACTAAGGTAAATGAGCAATGCTACCACATTGAATTCAACATTTAATGATATGCGAAAGAATGTACGCATGAATGAATGGTGACATGAAGAAATATTTGCAAGCTTTTTAGCAAACAAATCTTCTCGCAGTCATAAAATATGAACTGCCGAGGTACATGTCTAGCTATGCATGTCAGACTTCATCGACGGGGGATCCTATACCTAAAATGCCATATACTGAAGCAAATGGAGCCCGGAAAATCTATAAATAACCTGCTCTTTTCTGCGTATCTGTGATGGGCGATCCTGACATTTCCTAAGGGTATCTAAATTATCATGAATCACATGATCGCTGGAATTACCCAAAACATGCAAGCAACTTCAAGAGGGTGTGAAGGGTGTGATTAATAAGCGAATAATTATTCTAGCTTAAACCTAGTCCTACATCAATTAACAAATGTAACTGTGGGTCACATAGACTCAAAGTTACCAATCAAATGAATAACCACGGTTTTACTTGTACCTACTTTTCAGATGTCAGAGCACAGATCTATTAGGCGTTTACGCAACCCCCCATAATATCGGGTAATCCTGTGCACTATGATATGGGAGAGATCATACGCTATATTCAATAAAATAATTATAATAAAATCGCGTTACAAGCTCCGTTCTAGCGCCGATAGAACATGTTACCAATAAGCAATGTAACAGTGCTACAGTTAATCCCCTAGGTTTGACCAGAAAAGAGAAAAGTGAGGTCAGGTCAAGACTACAACCGACCGACCACAAGCGAAAGAGAAAGCGCGGTCAGGTCTAGGCGAGGGAGGAACGAGATAAAATGAAGTGATATTCGTAATAAGATAAAATCACGAACGCATTGAATTTGTTGCAGATGAAACAACTTAATCTCTAAGAATGAGAGAAATTAATTAACTACTTGACTAATGAACGATATTCATGTTTGTTGACCACATAACGTGATCACATTGTTAATGCGATCTGAGGTCCAAAAGATAGTGTGAGAACGTGCCATTTGCTGTCATTTAGCACTTTTTACCCAAAAAGCCAACGGCTTAACACATTTATGGAGAAGGAAGGGAAAAGGGAGGGAGGCCCAAACATGTACTTATGTATTTTTTTTTTCTTAGACATTTCTTGGAGCGGTCGGGCGGTTTTTCTTCGAAGGTTTTGTGTTCGTGTTGCGAGCCGAAAGGACGCAACAACCAACCTGACACCAGTCTGTAAGACTCAATGACTGTTGGTGAACAGCAATGGTAGTCAACGTAGTTGAGACTCAGAACACAAGTAAAGGGGTGAACACATGCTACGACCTGGCTTAAGTTAAAGCGCTGTGCGGGGTCGAGGTGTCGGGTCAACCTGCCCGGAGGGGGAGGCTAAGCCGACCTTACCACGCTGCGCGTTGGACGCTGGCGACAAACTGACGGGTCAGGCGAGGTCAGATAACATCGTCATCTACGCCCTCGCTGAGTGAATGGTTCCTATTTGGGATATGGGCCACGTGGTCCACGGGAAAAGAAATAGACTTTTAAAATATCCCTAGTGTATGTATGATTATGTGTGGTGTGTGTGTTGTTTTGGGGTGTGTGTGTTTTTTTGTTGTGTGCGTAAATGTGTTGTGTGTTGTACAATATAAAATTATATATACATAATGCGTTGGAATGTATGTAGTTTTGGGCACACACACACACCGACACACCCACACACAAAACAAAACCCAAAAAACACAAAAACCCCCCCCCAGATTTATATATATTAATTTAAAATATATTATATATATATATAATTATTATATTAAATATAATAAGATATATAAATATAATGATAGATAATAGATAGAAGGGGGTATAGAATAAAATATAGAATTTTTTTCTATACTTTTACTATATTTATATGATATATTAAGTGTGTATATATATATTATAAATGTTAATATATATATTTATATATATATTTATTAAAATATTAAAATTTTTTATTTTTATATAATATAATATATACCGGTTTTTAAAATAAAAATAATATAAATATATATTAAAATTTTAATATTATATATATAAATTTTTTATTTTATTTGGTTTGTAGTTGTATTTGTGTGTATGTGGCATATAAATGTATATATTATATTTTTAAACTTACCCATACGCAACACCAAAAAAACACACACTCACACAACACACACACAAAAACACACAACACACACAACACACAAATTTATAGATATATTACATAAGCATATTGTATATATTTAAAAAAAATTTTGAGTATATATGATTATTAAAATAAGTGTTTATTATTAAAACATACATTGCATACAAATTCATCAACACACACACACACACACCCCCCCCACACACACAATACTATTCTTCTATCTTCATTTCTATAATCCAAACTATTTATTCTTATATATATAATATTATTATTATTTAAATATATGTGTGTTTTTTTGGGGGGGGGTGTGGTGTGGTGTGTGTTGTGTGGTGTTAGACAAGGTATGAAAGGAAGTTCTTCACAATACAAAAGTGTATTTTACGGTTTCGAAAGCGTCTTCGTCGAAAAAAAACCGGTAAAAAACTCTCTGTTTGTAAGATATCATTTATCATTCCCTTTTCTACATTTGTCCCTTTAATACGGTTCATGTGTGTGTGTGGGGGGGTGTGTGTGTGTGTGTGTGTGTGTGTGTGTGTATAAATATAAAAACATCTACTACTACTATGTATATATATGTATTTTATGTTATAATTATATATATAATATATTTAAAAATTTTTAAATTTGGGGTTTTTTGTGGGTGGTGTGGTGGTGTGTGTGTGTGGTGTGTGTGTGGTGTGTGTGTGGTGCGGTGTGTGTGTGTATGTATATAAAATATCAAATTACTACAACCAAAAACCAAAAAAATTTTAAACAAAAATGTATTTATATTTTTAAAATATTAAAAAAATTTTTTTTTTTTTTTTTTTTTTTGGGGATTTTTTTTTTTTTT
>NW_023639651.1:5000-11945 GCF_015228065.2 Penaeus monodon
ATGCTGACGGCCAGCCCCCCTTCAGAGGCTTGGATATATTCCAGGTCTGTTATTTTCACTATTTTTTTCTTGATTTACTTACTTGGTTGGTTGGTTGGTTTGATTATTTACTTTAAATTTATTTATCTATTTTTTTTAGGGAGAGGTAGTGTTATGAAAATGCTTTGGTTGTCAGAGTTATTTAGAATCGGATGTTTTTGTTGGTGTAATTCCTGTTTGATTAATGGTGGTGTTACTGCTATTGCTATTGTTATTGTTTTGTTATCATTAAATTTTTTTCCTATCATGATTTAATATCAGCATACCTAGTAGATGCTATTCGTTCGTAGTGCTACACTACTGATAAATTATTATTTTCCAACAGTATTATTTATACAGTATTTTAGGCTATATTTCCTCCGTCGTCGATCTCCCCTTATTCGCACAACCATACCTTTCTCCTCAGATTATGGAAACCATTGAATCGGGCGGCCGTCCCCATCTCCCTGTCGCCGGGGTGTCGCGGGAACTAAAAGAGCTAAATAACTACTGCAGGGCTCAGAATCCTTCCCTGAGGCCCAGCAATGAGGAAATCCATGGAGCACTGGACACTGCCGCCGTCCCCACCCCCTGGCGTGGAGTCCTGCGAATGCTAACATCGGCCGTCTTTACTTGCTGATGTTGGTGCTGCTAGGTAAACATTTTTGGAGTCTGGGGCGAAAGAAATTAAGGGAAACTGTTTTTATTATGAATTTATTAGGGATTTTGCAACTTAGGGAGAATTGAAGTTTATATTAGTTACCCATGAATTATGATCTCTCGTTTTCTTTGAAAGAGAAAATGGATATGGGAAACTTTAGAATTTTACTTTTTCCCTGTTTGTCTAGATTTACGTGTAATCCTTTCTAACAATCAACATTAAGAGTTAGTAAGTTTTGCACTAAAAAAATATTTTTTTGAGGATTAAGTCCAAACATTTATGAATGTTAAATACCGAAAGGCACGTTGTTTTATTCTTACAGTCGTTTAAAATTTTTTTATCTGCTCAAAATACATGACCGTACACTTATACTGCATCTTTCCAACAGAACTATCATTGGAGTTGTGGAGGAAAGTGTGGAATTGATACGGCGGCGTTGCAGCAACAGAGAGCAATCAGAAATAACGAAATAGATAACTTACCCAGAGATCGCCACATTCCGGAGGCCCTCGAGGCGATGGGTATGGGAAAGTCTGACCCTGCCCGCTACCGCACAGCGCGAGGTGAGTTTAGGTGGACAAAGCTTTAATTCTTGCTGTTAAGTCTCATTATTTTGTTGGTATTGAGGGTGATTTGCCTTATTGATATTTTGTTATGGTTGATTAGTTATTGTTTTATTATTAATGTCATTGTTATTGGTATTACCATCATCATCATCTCCATCCTGTTTTAGTCGATTTCTCTCAATTGATGTGAGACTAACCAATGATCTAACCGCAGGCGACGCATCCCGCTCCCCGCCGAACGTCTCCCCGACCCGCCGCCTTTCGCCAGCGCGACGCTCATCTCCCAGCAAAACAGCCTCGTCGCGGGAAGTCCCAGCTCCTCCTCAGCCCTCGACCCGCAGTCCAGACCGCGCCCCGGGGAGCGGAATTGGTGCCAAGGGACGAGGGTCGGCGCCGATCGCCGGGCAAGATGTCCCGTCCCCGTCAGCGACTCCGGCAGAAAGGGTAGCGAGTCGAGATCACAGTATAGACCCGCGTGTGCCTCGGCAGGGGGTCAGTAGCGAGCGCGGCAGAGGGCGGCGCGGCGAGAGCAATGAGCGAGGCGACAGACGGCGCAGCGACAGGCGCAGCCCCGGGTAAGGAGCGAGACCGTGGAAGCCGAGAGCAAGAGACAAGGACTAAAAGGGAACGCGGCTGGAATCAGGGGCGAGACACGCGGGATCGGCGGCAGGAGAGCAGAGACCGCGACAGCAGCAAAGTCCGAGACGGCCGCGAGCGACGGGACGATAGGCGGGCCAAAAAGGCCGCGCCGAGAGCCCAAAAAGATTGTGGAGAGAAGGGAGGAATTTCAAACAAATGTACTCGCGCGACCGACGAGCCGCCAGCCTGGAAACCAGCGACGAGCGAGACCGCCGCTCAAGCAGCAACGAAGGCGCTTCAGCCCGCACCGACAGACACTCGGAACTCCGACGGGAAATCCGGTTTCAAGAAACCATATAACCGCGAGCGCCAGCTGTCCGGGGGACAAGCGAGCGCGGCTGAAGCGCCAGACCGAGAGTCGCGAGCGGCTGGCCGACAGGCAGAGACAGCCTGGGCGAGAGTCCCAACGAATCGTGGAAAGAGCCTGGAGGGCAGCAGCTCCGGGGGATCCAACCACGTCCCCGGACGAGCCAGAGGACCCGCGACTCGAAAAGCGCGACAGAAGGTACTCCTCCAGCCCGAGGCGACGCTCTCCCGAACGCAGTAGGTACTCCCCTAGTCCCCGAAGTCCCGACGCAGGCGCTCCTCGGACCGCCACCTAGACGCGGACTTCCGCCACAGCCCCGAGAGGTGGCCGCGATCGTCCCCCAGTCCTCAAGCGACGGGCCCGAGCTCGGACGCCAGAGGTGCGCAGGGCAGAGTCCGGATCGCGCGTCGGGGCCTCGGTCGTGACTTCGGAGCAGCTGTTGAGCCAGAAGCAGAGGCTACGACCCGTCCGACCCGCGGCGCTCTCTGACCTGACGCCACATCCCCGAACACTCGCTCAACGACATTTTTCCCCCATCCTCAAGACGGCCATCACGAAGAGACGCGATGCCTTTGACGAGGCTCTTAGCGGCAGGGACTCGTAACCCCTCGGACGATATGGACTGGTCCGACTGGCACTGACACGCTAGCGGTGGGTTTGGGTTTAAAAAAGAAATGTGATACAGCGCGGCTTTATCCGTGGACGATTGAAGTTCTACAGACGATAACCGCGACAAATTGCCACTTCGAGAAGCAGGACTGATTTCTTAATTTTTTTTTTTTACAAATAATAATGCGTATTTTCGTAGTACACACTATAATGTAACCGATTCCTTTGCATCTCTCAAAGGAATAAATTAAAATCTTGACAAATGAATTAAAAAATGTATTCTTCATAATGTAATATAAAATGATCATGTAGTTAGCTTTTGATACCAGTGTATTGATTTGCTCGTTGTGTATGTATATAATATAAATATAAATAACTCGAGGGAAGATCTATTTTAATACTGAAACAATCTTCACGAAGCAAGGCCAGTAGCTATGCGCATTGGCTCGTTAACATCCACTGATTAGTAACTGGACCATGAGTTCTAGGGAAAATCACATTTTTATGGCTATATTTTTTCTAATACGTTTTATGAACCGAACCAAATGTTTATTTTTATGTATATGTGTGGATAATGTACCCTGAAGTAAATTCCCGTTTCTGTGGGGCGTGAGATACTGCGCCCATGTCAGTAAAGTGCTGTGTGTTTGAATAAGAAATCATAGAATGCCAAAGTGAAATGAAAAAACCCATCAATCTAAATCATTTTCAGTGAGTGTTTGTGAGCTAGCGATGTTCTTTGTAAAAGCACGTACAGTTGAGTGTTCGGTGGTCTCTTTGTGCATATTCCTAGAGTTATGTACAGTTGCAAGAGGTCATCCGTAAGTTAAGCTGAGCTTGCTTTGTTGTCCAAAGCAAAGTAGCAGCATGACTGACTGAGAGGACTGTGTATTTTCTAAGCAATGCTTCTCTGAGGCATATTTTAAGGCTGGCGAAAAGTCTGGCTACCAAAGTTTTAAAAATTTGGTACTTTACTGAATAAACGTCTTTTCGGAAACGCGTTTTTTTTCGCTCCAAAAAATATATATACCCATATTTTGAATACAACATGGTCCATTTCAACCCATTTTTCATTCCTTTTTTTAACGTTGCCAGATCCGTTTGTACAAGGCCGTTTTCCTTACCTGCTTCAAGAATGAATGATGCTCATTCTTATACACTCCGACACATCTATTCTTTAAAATCTCTTCATCACTTGGAAAAACCAAAAATAAAGAAGGATAAATAAAAACACGCCAAAATACTGGTGAAAATATGCATGTATTTATACTTACAAACAGTATAAGTATGTACAATGGGGTCGTGTACTACAAAACTAAAGTGACACGAGGAAAGGGGGGTGGGCACATATGCTGATGACGTCATAAAAACGTTGGTGCAAGTAGATATAGATTGTACTTTGGGAAATTCACTGAGATCTGTTGCAATGCCACTCTTTGATTTGAAAGAAAAAGTCGGCTGAAAAAAAAAAAAAAAAATAATAATAATGAAAAATAAATAAATAGATAAATAAATAAAACAAGACTTCCCCTGATACCAAACATATCAACCGGGGGAACTACAGAACAAGGTGAAGTATTCCTAGTGAGAGCAAAACAATTTTGTAATCAAATGTGAAACAAATGAGACAAAGATGGAGTTTCAGATAAAAGAAGAAGAAGAAGAAGAAGAAGAAAAAAAGGAATATTGATTAAATGGGGGGAAAAAGTAAACTCTCAAATAAGTGCTCGAAATTTCTCCTCGTACCTGGAAAATTCGGAAGAAAGACAGATGGAGAAGGTATAAATAATAACAGAGTCAAATCAGCCATGGGAAAAAAAGGTATTGATAGGATAGAGAGTAACAGCGATTTTAGTACATGTAACAAAGGAAAAAAAAAAATAAAATAAAATGATAATGATAATAACAATGATACTGACGAAAGAGAGAAAGAAAAGAGGAGAGAAAAGGAAGAAAGAAAAAGAGAGAGAGAGAAAAGGAAGAAAGAACGAAAGAGAGAGAGAGAGAAAAGGAAGGAAAGAAAGAGAGAGAGAGAGAAAAGGAAGAAAAAAAGAGAGAGAGAGAAAAGGAAAAAAGAGAGAGAAAAAAGGAAGAAAGAAAAAGGGAGAGAGGAAAGAAAGGAAGAAAGAGGGAGAGAGAAAAGAAAGAAAGAAAGAGAGAGAGGTTGAAGAAAGAAAGAGAGAAAGAGAAAAAAAGGAAGAAGAAAAAGAGAGAGAAAAGGAAGAAAGAAAGCAGAAAGAGTGAAGGAAATCAAAACTAAAAAGAGCACAATCCGATCAACTCTGCCCCGAAAAAAATAACTAGTTTAAAACAGCGTCCGACCAGAGTCACAGGACGTCGCGTAATCAATACATAGCTGAAGTAAATGATATTTTGGGTATCTGACTAGGCTAAATACAGAAAAAAAATAATATAGGAGACTTGGAAACACAAACATACATGTTGGGAGGATAAATAGGCAGTATCTTTTTTTTTTTCTAATTCATTTAAAAAAGGTTTCATAAGGGGAGGGAGGGGTGAGGGGAGAGGGTGAAGGTGTGGGGGTGGGTGGGTTGATTAAGAAAGGGGGGGGGGGGAACTAAAATATTACATAAATTAAGAAACGCAAAAGTTTTCCCCTGATGCAAGTCACTTCCCTTACACTCATCAATCATATTCTTACAAGTAAATATTTCGTGAAAATTTATGGTATGGTATTAAAATAAATCATTTGATCAAATTCAATAACTTTCATTGCATGAGATTTCACATTCAATGACAAAAATTTTGAAGGACTGTCATAGTTGTATTGGTTGTACTTGTTTTAACAACTTTTATCCTATAAAAATCAACTACAAAATCACACACTTGTAACTTCATTTGAAAAATGTACAAAAACACATCCGATAAAATAACTTCCCATGAAATATAACTTGTGCACAATTGAGTCCTATTATTTACACGAGTGTCAAGTGCATGAGAATGTTTTCTAAATTATTGTTTTAATATATTTTCTCTTAAGAAATTTGCATAAACTGACATTCCGATACACTAAAACACCTTACATGGAAAAAAAGAGACTTTTCATACTGAACCTAGTATAGTGCTGGGCACTATAGAAATATCTTATTAAATATATCCACTTTAGCTGAGGACGACCAAGTGGTTAAACTGTACACTGTACATGATCCTCGAGGTGAACTGGGGGGGGAGGTTCTGCCACCGAGGAGGGGTAAAGGGGGGTTCCAAAAAGGCCTCAAACACTGCATTTGAACAGCGACGTCACAAATAATTACTCTATTATCACGTTATTTCTTCAATTTTTTTTCCTACAAATTTTTCAATCATACGTTCGCATCCTTTGAATAAATTCTATCATTTTGCTGTCTTTCACCAGGATGCACAAAGGGGAGCTTTCCTCCCTCAACTTCAGAGTCCAAAATCTTGTTTGGAGTTCAGACTTCCCTGCAAGTAGCTGCGTGTTGCTTCTCTGTCTCCTCCTGCAACGTTTTGTTCGTCACACTCGCCCTTCTGTCTTCAGTCAGCCTTGGTTGTCCGAAGTCTCTCCTGATGTTGCAGTGAAACAAAATGAATTTCAACTCTGAATATATATATATAAATGGAACTTTTCAATTCACTCTGACAGAAAAAAAAGAGTGTGCTTAACCAAACTGTCCTTTCCACTCTTTTTATAGCGCTCGACAGCGAGGGCGATATCGGAAGAAAAAGGAGAGAGAGAAACGAAAATCACCGAATCTCCAGTGGCCACCAAAACAGTTTCCACATTTCACAGACGCAACGGCCGATTCGCGATTAATAAAGACACGTCAGAAGAGAAACCGATCGCCGGTCACTTTTTTTTCAAAAAGAGTTCGTCACTTGAGCGCGCGCGGGTAAAGCGTCGGCGCACCAAGATCCCAAATGTATCACTGTCACCATCCAAAAGTAAAACGAAACACTAAACAAATAATAAAAATGAGTGTCTGGACCACAGCCAGTCCTTTTCACCCAAAAAGTGTGTTTCTTAGCAAGGGACACGTCGTGGAAGGTTTTCTTTTCCATCCCACGGCAGCCACTACAGAGGGAGGTTGACGGGCTTCTGCAGCTGCACGTTGGTGGGACTCGGGGGGAACCGCTTGCACCAGGGTGAGTTGAAGGTGGGTCAG
>NW_023639652.1:0-5000 GCF_015228065.2 Penaeus monodon
AATTAAACGCTGTGTCGTTTCTAGTGATTTATCATTATTATCATTATGATTTTATACGTATTTTTTTTATATTTTTTATCTATTCATTTGATGGTCTATTTGTTTGTGCGTGTGCTTGTGTTTGTCTGTATGTGCATGTGTGAGTTTGAGTTGTGTGAATATGTGTGTGTGTGCGTGTGTTTGAGCCCCTGTTTGTGCGCGAGTTCTTTTGTTCTCATTGATAAACAAACAAGTAACATAAAATGCATGGGAAATACACAAAACCTATGTATTATGAAATCCATGCTGTTTTTTGCCTAATGTATCTATTATTGTCAGATTATTATTATGCAGAAACACTAATAGACATTTGTGTATCTTTTATTAATTGATTTATTCAGCGAACATGATTTTATCTTAAAAAAGAAATTGAAAGTATACAATGAAAGTAATTTTCTGACCATGTATCAGTTCATTAATTTCGGAGGCGCTGCGTCGACAGAATTACTGTTATTCCAGGGACCACATTTTAGCTGCAGACGTCGAGTGGCTGTCTTTCGTGTTATCACTTTTGTCTTAATGCTGTTTTTGCATGATTATTTTTAATGATGATTATGATCAAAATAACAAAGATCATCAATATCATCATCAACACCATTATTCTTGTCGTCATCATCTTTAGAATAATAATATTTCAATGGAATCAGCGATAGTTATCATTCTCATTCTCATATCACTTATTAAGAACCTGATGAAACCCTATAGATGAGGAAATTCTGTCACTAAACTGGCACAGATATGTTGCTTTGGATTGTATGGACTTTAAATTTCCTTTCGTATACTGTTGAAGTGTTATGGTTATCTAACTTGAACCTCTCAAGTACATCCCCGAATTCTACCATATATATATGTGTATATATATATATATATATATATATATATATATATATATATATATATATATATATATAAATATATATATATATATATATATATATATATATATATATATATATATATATATATATATATATATATATATATAAGCAAAAAAAAAAAATTATGTTTATACAATACATACATATATATGTATATATGTATTGTATATGCATACATTTTTTTTTCTCTTTAGATATATATATATATATAATATATATATATATATATATTATATATATATATATATATATATATATACATATATATATTATATATTCTATATATATATATATATATATATATATATATATAAGCAAAAAAGTAATGTATGCATATAACAATACATACATATATATGTATATATGTATTGTATATGCATACATTTTTTTTTTTTTTGCTTTAAATATATATATATATATGTATATTATATATATATATATATATATATATATATATATATATATATATATATATATATATTTTATACATTACATCCCACACACACACACACACACACACACACACAACACACACACACACACACACACACACCACACACACACACACACACACACCCACACAAACATATTTTAATATATAAAATATATACATAAATATATATATATATATACTATATATATATAAAATATATTATATATATATCTCTCTCTCTCTCTCTTCTCTCTCTCTCTCTCTCTCCCCTCTTTGCTCTTGATTAAATTTGATTGACATCGTTATTTGTACTGATTACCAACGATACATTTAACGCACCATACACACACACACACACACACACCACACACACACACACACACCCACACACACACCACACACACACACACACACACACACACATATATATATATATACACATATATATTATATATATATATATATAATATATATATATATATATATATATATATATATATATATATATACTCTCTCTCTCTTTCTCCTTCTTTCTCTCTCTGTCTCTCTCTCTCTCCTTTGCTCTTGATTAAATTTGATTGACAATCGTTATTTGTACTGATTACCAACGATACATTTAACGCACACATACACCACACACACACACACACACACACACACACCACACACACACACACACACACATACACACACAACCCAACACACACACACCACACCACACACACACACAACACACTGTAAAAGGCTATGCGTACTCTAGTACAGTGGCTGACAGGGACGAAAAAACACACGTAAAGGGGTGAACACACGCTACGACGACGCTACGACTTGTCTAAAGGGGTTAAAAGCGCCGCGCGGAGGTCACGGTCAGCTGCCCGGAGAGAGGGCGGAGCTGACCTACCGCGCTGGTCGCTTGACACGAACTCCCCGAGGCCTAGGTCATTCTCGTATAAGTAGTGACCGTTCCAGCTGGAGGAGCGATAGCAGCAGCTGCAAGAAGCATAGGGGGGAGCGAGGTGAGGTCACTGGCTCCATCTGCTTCACTGATCCTCCACTGTACATTGCTCGGCCACCTACTTACGCCTCGCCCTCGAGGCGTCGTAGATTTGCCTCAAGGGTGACCTAACCTGGCTGGTCATCTCGTTCTCGCGTGCCTTGTCCTGGTGCATCTTCGTGGCTGCTCGTCCCTGTCGTTCTCACCCTCCTGGCCTTGGTGTAATCTGTCCGTTCTCGATGTTCACACGTCCTCGAAAAGTCTCGCCCAGGTCCTCCTTGACTTCAGATTCGTTTAGACCTCCTCGTAGTCCTCGTCCAGGCCTAACTCGGCGGCGTCCTCGTCCACACGTCCTCACAGATCTCGTCCAGGTCCTTCTCGCGTCCACACGTCCTCGTAATCTTCATCCGGATCAACGGGCGTCGGGGCAGGGGCGGCTGATATCTGCGCTACGAGCTCCTGGAGTTGACCGGATCTGCAGGCGTCCGCCAGGCACAGCATTCTGGGGCGACTGGTACCTGCGGCAAAGGTGCTAGTTCGCTGGATCTACGGGGAGTCTGGCAGGCAACGCCCGTCCACTATACGGGGAAACGTATTAACACCTTTTCTGACGAAAATCTTGGTCCGCGGGCCTATGGCGATGTTCGATGACGTCCTTCCCACGGCATCCTAAGGGTCCTCCTTCGGTGCCGTGTCGGTCCGACTGCAATATAAAGTCGGGGAGCCAGATCATACACGTAAGGGCCAGAGTAAGAGAAAAAGAATGGCAACAGAGAAGATGGGGTGGTAGTTACCACTAGCCGGTTATTCATAACAATTTACGGTTTTTAATGTTGGTTTTTAACTTATTTTCGTCGTTTTTTTTAATTTTGTGTTTTATTTTCACAAAGGTAGGGAGAGGGAGATGTCAGTAGCGGTCCGCATAGACCTATTTGAACTACCAACCATCTCTGATAGATATGAGAATAGATAAGGGAACGACATCGGCGATCCGCGAAGATCTATTTGAACCATAGTCGTCACACAGATAAGAAATAGATGTAACTTGTACTTTATGTACGAACCACTTGTCACGACGGACAAAATTGCGGGCTAAGACAGCAACCAGCCTTATTAATGAAAAAGGGTCAGTGTCTTTTGTCCTGCGTGTGTGAGTGAGGTGAAGGTGTGTGTGTATGCGTGTGTGAGTGACAGCTAGCGTTAATGAGAGGGAAAGCGAGTGACCTCACACAGAGAATGAATCATAAACACGAATATTAACGTTCACTATAACAAAACTGAAGTAAATTAGCAATGCTAGCTATTTAAGATTATTTCAACTACCACATTGAATTCAACATATAATGATATGCGACAGAATGTACGCATGGTGACATGAAAAAATATTCGCCAATTTTTTTATCAAGCAAATCTTCTCGGGGTCAGAAATCTGAACTGCCGAGGTACATGTCTAGCTTTGCACGTCAGACTTCAATAAAACTCAATAACAGGGGGATCCTATACCCAAATGCTTTTATATGACTGAAGCGACTTGAGCCAGGAATATAATAACCCTGCTCTCTTCTGCGTATCTGTAATGGGCGCTCGCAAAATTCCCGAAGGATATATAATTCACGAATCACACAAATGCTTGGGGGGTACCCAAAACATGCAAGCGACTTGAGGAGGGTGAGAAAGGTGTGATTAATAAGCGAATAATGATTCTAGCTTAAACCCTAGTCCTACATTAATTAACGGACATAACCCGCGGGTCACACTGACTCAAAAGGTGCCGAACGAATAACTTCGGTTTATTGCACCTACTTTCGAACGACGGAGCGCAGATCTATTAGGCGTTTACGCAACCCCGGGGCAATATCGGGCAATTCTGTGCACTATGATATGAGGGAAGATCCTACGCTATATTCAAACTAATGAATTTTAATGAATTTCCGTTACATACTTCGTTCTAGCGCCGATAGAACGTGTCACCAAAAAGCAATGTAACGATGCTATGGTTAATTCCCAAGGCGTCAACAAAAATAACAACCAAATACAGGGGTAACCAAGCGGTCATTTGACCTACCCACGCCGCCACCGACCGGGAAAAAGAGAAAGTGAGGTCAGGTCAGACAGGAAAATAACCTTTTTTTCTAATCCAAAGTGACCGCAAAAGAAAGAAAAGGGACGGTCAGGTCGGGGGCGAGGGTTAGGAACGAGATAAAATGAAATGGTATTCGTGATAAGATAAAATCACGAACGCGTTAAATTCGTTGCAGATGAAACAATATAAATCTCTAAAAACGAGAGAAAATAATTAATTACTTAACTAACGAACGATATTCATGTTTTTTTATCACATACTCGATCGCACGGAAATGCGATCTGAGGTGGAAGAATAGTGGAGAACGTGCCATTTGCTGTCATTAGCACCTTTTAACCCAACAAAAAACAACGGCTTAACACATGTATGGGAGAAGGAAGGGAAAAGAAATAAGAAAAGGGGGGCCCAAACGTGTTTACGTGTTTTTTTCTTAGCCATGTCTTGAAGCGGTCGAGCGGATTTTTCTTCGAAGATTTGCGTTCATGCTGCGAGCCGGAAGGACGCAGCGCCACCCTGCCACCAGGTTATAAAAGGCTATGCGTACTCTAGTACAGTGGCTGACAGGGACGCAAA
>NW_023639653.1:0-11944 GCF_015228065.2 Penaeus monodon
ATGACTTTTTTCCATTCATTTGATGATTCTGGCAATTATTAGGATAATAATGATAATAATTACCAGAATTCTATTAATCATGACAATAATGATGATAAAAGTGAGAATAAAGAGAATTTTGATAACATTTGATGATTATTTCTATTATTACTGTTATCATTATTATTATCATTATTATTATTATTATTATTATTATTATCATTATTATTATTATTATTATTATTATTATTATTATTATTATTATTATTATTATTATTATTATTTTTACTGGTAGTATAATTGTAAAAATAATTATTATAACAGTAATAATTACAGTAATAACGATATTAATTAAAATAATGATATAAATAATGATTATAAAGACGTTATTTTGTTATTATTATTGTTATTACTATTATTATTGTAGTTGTTATTAGTATAGATGTAAAAATATATATTATAACTGCAATAATTGCAATAATAATAATAATAATTGCAATAATGATGATAATAATTGCAATAATGATGATAATGATGATGATAATGATGATAATGATGATGATAACGATAATAATGATGATAATCATGATAATAATGATGATAATAACAGGAATTGTGTCCATATATAATAAAAAAGGTAAAAGAAAAAAAATCCCAAAAGTCGAAAAAGCGGCAAAATCTAGCGAAATATAGCCTTTTGAGAGTAGACTCCAAAATGACGTTTTTTCCATTCATTTGATGATTCTGGCAATTATTAGGATAATAATGATAATAATTACCAGAATTCTATTAATCATGACAATAATGATGATAAAAGTGAGAATAAAGAGAATTTGGATAACATTTGATGATTATTACTATTATTACTATTATCATTATCATTATCATTATTATTATTATTATTATTATTATTATTTATTATTATTATTATTATTATTATTATTATTACTTTAATTATTAGTATTATTGCCAAAAAATATATTATAACTGTAATAATAACAATAATAATAATAATAAGTATAATTATAATAATACTAATTGTTATAATATTGTTATTAATATTATTATTGTTATTATTATCATTATTATTATTTTTACTGGTAGTATAATTGTAAAAATAATTATTATAACAGTAATAATTACAGTAATAACGATATTAATAAGAATAATGATATAAATAATGATTATAAAGACGTTATTATTGTTATTATTATTGTTATTACTATTATTATTGTAGTTGTTATTAGTAATGATGTAAAAATATATATTATAACTGCAATAATTGCAATTATAATGATAATAATTGCAATAATGATGATAATAATTGCAATAATGATGATAATGATGATGATAATGATGATAATAATGATGATAGCGATAATAATGATGATAATCATGATAATAATGATGATAATAACAGGAATTGTGTCAATATATAATAAAAAAAAAAGGTAAAAGAAAAAAAATCACAAAAGTCGAAATTGCGGCAAAATCTAGCGAAATATAGCCTTTTGAGAGTAGACTCCAAAATGATGTTTTTTTCATTCATTTGATGATTCTGGCAATTATTAGGGTAATAATGATAATAATTACCAGAATTCTATTAATCATGACAATAATGATGATAAATGTGAGAATAAAGAGAATTTGGATAACATTTGATGATTATTACTATTATAACTATTATCATTATTATTATCATTATTATTATTATTATTATTATTATTATTATTATTATTATTATTATTATTATTATCATTATCATTATTATTATTATTATTATTATTATTATTATTATTATTATTATTATTACTGGTTATAATTTAAAAATAATTATTATAACAGTAATAATTACAGTAATAACTATATTAATTAAAATAATGATATAAATAATGATTATAAAGACGTTATTATTGTTATTATTATTGTTATTACTATTATTATTGTAGTTATCATTAGTATGATGTAAAAAATATATTATATACTGCAATAATTGCAATAATAATGATAAAATTGTGCAATAATGATAATGATGATAATAATTGCAATAATGATGATAATGATGATGATAATGATGATAATGATGATAATGATGATGATAACGATAATAATGATGATAAACATGATAATAATGATGATAATAACAGGAATTGTGTCCATATATAATAAAAAAGGTAAAAGAAAAAAATCCCAAAAGTCGAAAAAGCGGCAAAATCTAGCGAAATATTCCCTTTTGAGAGTAGACTCCAAAATGACGTTTTTTCCATTCATTTGATGATTCTGGCAATTATTAGGGTGATAATGATAATAATTACCATAATTCTATTAATCATGACAATAATGATGATAAAAGTGAGAATAAAGAGAATTTGGATAACATTTGATGATTATTACTATTATTACCATTATCATTATTATAATCATTATTATTATTATTATTATTATTATTATTATTATTATTATTATTATTATTATTATTATTATTATTATTATTATTATTATTATTATTATTATTATTATTATTATTATTATTATTATTACTTTAATTATTAGTATTGTTACCAAAAAATATATTATAACTGTAATAATAACAATAATAATAATAATAAGTTTAATTATAATAGTACTAAATGTTATGATATTGTTATTAATATTATTATTGTTATTATTATCATTATTATAATTTTTACTGGTAGTATAATTGTAAAAATAATTATTATAACAGTAATAATTACAGTAATAACGATATTAATTAAAATAATGATATAAATAATGATTATAAAGACGTTATTATTGTTATTATTATTGTTATTACTATTTTTATTGTAGTTGTTATTAGTATAGATGTAAAAATGTATATTATAACTGCAATAATTGCAATAATAATGATAATAATTGCAATAATGATGATAATAATTGCAATTAGGATAATAATGATAATAATTACCAGAATTCTATTAATCATGACAATAATGATGATAAAAGTGAGAATAAAGAGAATTTGGATAACATTTGATGATTATTACTATTATTACTATTATCATTATTATCATTATTATTATTATTATTATTATTATTATTATTATTATTATTATTATTATTATTATTATTATTATTATTATTATTATTATTATTATTACTTTAATTATTAGTATTATTGCCAAAAAATATATTATAACTGTAATAATAACAATAATAATAATAATAAGTATAATAATAATAATACTAATTGTTATAATATTGTTATTAATATTATTATTGTTATTATTATCATTATTATTATTTTTACTGGTAGTATAATTGTAAAAATAATTATTATAACAGTAATAATTACAGTAATAACGATATTAATTAAAATAATGATATAAATAATGATTATAAAGACGTTATTATTGTTATTTTTATTGTTATTACTATTATTATTGTAGTTGTTATTAGTATAGATGTAAAAATATATATTATAACTGCAATAATTGCAATAATAATGATAATAATTGCAATAATGATGATAATAATTGCAATAATGATGATAATGATGATGATAATGATGATAATGATGATAATGATGATGATAACGATAGTAATGATGATAATCATGATAATAATGATGATAATAACAGGAATTCTCTCCATATAAAATAAAAAAAAGGTAAAAGAAAAAAAATCAGAAAAGTCGAAAAAGTAGCAAAATCTAGCGAAATATAGCCTTTTGAGAGTAGACTCCAAAATGACGTTTTTTCCATTCATTTGATGATTCTGGCAATTATTAGGGTACCAATGATAATAATTACCAGAATTCTATTAATCATGACAATAATGATGATAAAAGTGAGATTAAAGAGAATTTGGATAACATTTGATGATTATTACTATTATTACTATTATCATTATTATTATCATTATTATTATTATTATTATTATTATTATTATTATTATTATTATTATTATTATTATTACTTTAATTATTAGTATTATTGCCAAAAAATATATCATAACTGTAATAATAACAATAATAATAATAATAAGTATAATTATAATAATACTAATTGTTATAATATTGTTATTAATATTATTATTGTTATTATTATCATTATTATTATTTTTAATGGTAGTATAATTGTAAAAATAATTATTATAACACTAAAAATTACAGTAATAACGATATTAATTGCAATAATGATGATAATAATGATGATAATGATGATAATGATGATAATGATGATGATAACGATAATAATGATGATAATCATGATAATAATGAAGATAATAACAGGAATTGTGTCCATATATAATAAAAAAGGTAAAAGAAAAAAAATCCCAAAAGTCGAAAAAGCGGCAAAATATAGCGAAATATAGCCTTTTGAGAGTAGACTCCAAAATGACGTTTTTTTTCCATTCATTTGATGATTCTGGCAATTATTAGGGTAATAATGATAATAATTACCAGAATTCTATTAATCATGACAATAATGATGATAAAATTGAGAATAAAGAGAATTTGGATAACATTTGATGATTATTACTATTATTACAATTATTATTATTATTATTATTATTATTATTATTATTATTATTATTATTATTATTATTATTATTATTATTATTATTATTATTACTTTAATTATTAGTATTATTGCCAAAAAATATTTTTTAACTGTAATAATAACAATAATAATAATAATAAGTATAATTATCATAATACTAATTGTTATAATATTGTTATTAATATTATTATTGTTATTATTATCATTATTATTATTTTTACTGGTAGTATAATTGTAAAAATAATTATTATAACAGTAATAATTACAGTAATAACGATATTAATTAAAATAATGATATAAATAAGGATTATAAAGACGTTATTATTATTATTATTATTGTTATTACTATTATTATTGTAGTTGTCATTAGTATAGATGTAAAAATTTATATTATAACTGCAATAATTGCAATAATAATGATAATAATTGCAATAATGATGATAATAATTGCAATAATGATGATAATGATGATGATAATGATAGTAATGATGATAATCATGATAATAATGATGATAATAACAGGAATTGTGTCTATATATAATAAAAAAGGTAAAAGAAAAAAAATCCCAAAAGTCGAAAAAGCGGCAAAATCTAGCAAAATATTGCCTTTTGAGAGTAGACTCAAAATGACGTTTTTTCCATTCATTTGATGATTCTGGCAATTATTAGGGTAATAATGATAATAATTACCAGAATTCTATTAATCATGACAATAATGATGATAAAAGTGAGAATAAAGAGAATTTGGATAACATTTGATGATTATTACTATTATTACTATTATCATTATTATTATCATCATTATTATTATTATTATTATTATTATTATTATTATTATTATTATTATTATTATTATTATTATTATTATTATTACTTTAATTATTAGTATTATTGCCAAAAAATATATTATAACTGTAATAATAGCAATAATAATAATAATAAGTATAATTATAATAATACTAATTGTTATAATATTGTTATTAATATTGTTATTGTTATTATTATCATTATTATTATTTCTACTGGTAGTATAATTGTAAAAATAATTATTATAACAGTAATAATTACAGTAATAACGATATTAATTAAAATACTGATATAAATAATGATTATAAAGACGTTATTATTGTTATTATTATTGTTATTACTATTATTATTGTAGTTGTTATTAGTATAGATGTAAAAATGTATATTATAACTGCAATAATTGCAATAATAATGATAATAATTGCAATAATGATGATAATAATTGCAATAATGATAATAATGATGATGATAATGATGATAATGATGATAATGATGATGATAACGATAATAATGATGATAATCATGATAATAATGATGATAATAACAGGAATTGTGTCCATATATAATAAAAAAGGTAAAAGAAAAAAAATTCCAAAAGTCGAAAAAGCTGCAAAATCTAGCGAAATATAGCCTTTTGAGAGTAGACTCCAAAATGACGTTTTTTCCATTCATTTGATGATTCTGGCAATTATTAGGGTAATAATGATAATAATTACCAGAATTCTATTAATCATGACAATAATGATGATAAAAGTGAGAATATAAAGAGAATTTGGATAACATTTGATGATTATTACTATTATTACTATTATCATTATTATTATCATTATTATTATTATTATTATTATTATTATTATTATTATTATTTTTACTGGTAGTATAATTGTAAAAATAATTATTATAACAGTAATAATTACAGTAATAACGATAATAATTGCAATAATGATGATAATAATTGCAATAATGATGATAATGATGATGATAATGATGATAATGATGATAATCATGATAATAATGATGATAATAACAGGAATTGTGTCCATATATAATAAAAAAGGTAAAAGAAAAAAATCCCAAAAGTCGAAAAAGCGGCAAAATCTAGACTCCAAAATGTCGTTTTTTCCATTCATTTGATGATTCTGGCAATTATTAGGGTAATAATGATAATAATTACCAGAATTCTATTAATCATGACAATAATGATGATAAAAGTGAGAATAAAGAGAATTTGGATAACATTTGATGATTATTACTATTATTACTATTATCATTATTATTATCATTATTATTATTATTATTATTATTATTATTATTATTATTATTATTATTATTATTATTATTATTATTATTATTATTATTATTATTATTATTATTATTACTTTAATTATTATATATAAAAAATATTATAACTGTAATAATAACAATAATAATAATAATAAGTATAATTATAATAATACTAATTGTTATAATATTGTTATTAATATTATTATTGTTATTATTTTCATTATTATTATTTTTACTGGTAGTATAATTGTAAAAATAATTATTATAACAGTAATAATTACAGTAATACGATATTAATTAAAATAATGATATAAATAATGATTATAAAGACGTTATTATTGTTATTATTATTGTTATTACTATTATTATTGTAGTTATTAGTATAGATGTAAAAATATATATTATAACTGCAATAATTGCAATAATAATGATAATAATTGCAATAATGATGATAAAAATTCCAATAATGATGATAATGATGATGATAATGATGATAATGATGATAATGATGATGATAACGATAATAATGATGATAATCATGATAATAATGATGATAATAACAGGAATTGTGTCTATATATAATAAAAAAAAGGTAAAAGAAAAAAAATCCCAAAAGTCGAAAAAGCGTCAAAATCTAGCGAAATATAGCCTTTTGAGAGTAGACTCCAAAATGACGTTTTTTCCATTCATTTGATGATTCTGGCAATTATTAGGGTAATAATGATAATAATTACCAGAATTCTATTAATCATGACAATAATGATGATAAAAGTGAGAATAAAGAGAATTTGGATAACATTTGATGATTATTACTATTATTACTATTATCATTATTATTATCATTATTATTATTATTATTATTATTATTATTATTATTATTAATATTATTATTTTTATTACTTTAATTATTAGTATTATTGCCAAAAAATATATTATAACTGTAATAATAACAATAATAACGATATTAATTAAAATAATGATATAAATAATGATTATAAAGACGTTATTATTGTTATTATTATTGTTATTACTATTGCTTGCTGCTTGCTTGAGATTTGCGAAGTTCTGGCTTCGCCCGGGCCTTTCACTTATGGCCCGGCCTGTGTCAGCTTTTTATGGCTGTCTCATTTGTTGGTCTGACACTCGGTGCTTACCGTGGCGGTGGGATTGCCAGCAGGCGCTCCTGTAGCCGTGGTGTAAGCATCTCGCATAATCTCTTTACCAGCACGACGGCTGTGTTCTGTGGGGTTTGTCTTAGGAATTGCGTGTGCACGCAATTCTCCAAGTAGTGTATCAGTGTGGCGTTCGGCTCGCCGCAATGCATGCAACACCTCTCTTCACGTTCTATGGTTTGTATGATCTGCCATGCACAGTGGTAACCTAGGCGCATTCTGTGCAGAATGACTTGGGTACCTCTGTTGTTTATTTCAGAGAGTGCCAGTGGTTAATAGCCTGTGGCATCTGAGTACCAGCTGGCCGAGGGGAATGTCTCGTTTCCTCTCTGTGAAGCTGCAGGAGGAAGGAGTTGGCCGCCACCGTACACTTCCTCCTAAGTAAACTTCGGCTCTGATGTATTATCATGGGATTTGGGGGCATACCCCGGCCGATTTCGGCTAATCTGTCAGCAAGCTCATTGCCTCTGATCCCTATATGGCTGGGAACCCAGTTTATGATAATTCTTCTACCCTGAGCAAGCATCCTTTGTGTTATTGTGCCGATGGTTGTCAGGAGGTAGATGTTGTCAGTGGGTGAGCGCTGCTGAAGACAGTCGACGGCTCCTTTGGAGTCTGTGTGTATGACCACGTGTCCTTTTCTCCTGGACGCGTGTCTCAGTGCTCCCATGATAGCAACTACCTCTGCCTGTAGCGAGGAGGCGTTGTCTGTTACCCTCATGGATATTGTGGCATCCCTTGCTGCAAAGCCGGCGCCTGCAGTGTGGGTCAAGGGATCGACCGATCCGTCTGTGTAATATGTTAGGCTCCCCGGAGGGGTGATGGTTGCAATGACCCTCTGGGTTTCTGCCTTTAGGCTAGGCGTACAACATTCAGTCTTTTTGCTTGCCAGTCTCATGACCGAGAACTCTATCGAGGTTTGTGCCCACGGCGGAGCTTCGACAAAGTCAGGGTGTGGGGAGTCCATGCCCTTGGCCAGTAGTGGTTCTTTGAGCTGATGGCGTATTAGCACCCTGGCTGTGTGAGACAGCCAGGAGTTGTTTGCAAACAGCTCGTTATCTTGTTCTAGGCGTCTGACTATTTTGTGTCTTAGGTTTGTGTTCCTGGGAGCCTGGATGACCTTTGATAAGAATTGGGCTGCCGTTAGATCAATTCGTGAGGCCAAGGGGAGAAGGTTTGTCTCCACTAGGAGGTTGAGGACCTTCGCCCACCTTGGGGCACCCAGAATGACCCTGGCGGCTTCGTTTTGGACTGTCTCCAATCGGTCTTTATATTTTCTCTTGATGCCAATCAGAGCGAGGGAGGCATAGTCTACAATGGGCCTGACAGCATGTACGTAGAATGATCTTAGTACTCTGTGTCTGGCCCCTATGCGTCTTCCACTCATTACTCTCATGACAGACAGTCTTGCCTTTGTTCGGTCAAGCAGGTACTGGACCTCCTGGCGGAAGGAGAGGGTCCGGTCTATCCTTACCCCAAGGTACAGGTATTCCTGAACCCACTCCAAGTCCATTCCCTGGATTTTTAGACTTGTGCCTTGAACTCTCTGTCTCAAAGCCATGGCCTTGGATTTGGCTGCAGAGATCTTTAGTCCCGTCCTGCAACACTCCTCGGATACCAAGTCCAGACAACGCTGGGCTTTGTTTAGGCAGTGTGCTCCAGTGGAGATGATAGCAAGATCGTCTGCATAGGAGATAATCTTGCACCCCACTGGGAGGTTTATGTTGAGGATACAGGACATTAGTGTGTTAAAAAGGGCTGGACTGAGAACCCCACCCTGTGGCGTTCCATTTTCTAGTGGCATGTGCTGTGATAGGTGACCTTGGAATTTGACTCTGGCTGTTCTATTCGTAAAGTAGTCACCTATCCAAGCCAAGAGCTTACCTCTGATTCCTTTTTGGATCAGGCTCTCCTGAATGGCAAGAGGACTTGCCAATTCGAAAGCCTTCTCCAGGTCAAGGAATACTGCCACAGATGCGCCCGTGTTTATTGTGCTCAAGAGCGTGGCTATGCTGTGCGCTGTGCTCATGCCCCTGGTGAACCCGTGGAGGTGTTCGTGTGGGGCTCCCATTTTCCATTGGAGCCGGTTCAGTACCATCCTCTCGGCAGTCTTGGCCAGACAGCTGAGGAGAGAGATGGGGCGGTACTTCCCCGGCTCCTTTGGTTTAGGGATGGGAACTATGGTAGCCCTCTTCCAGCTCTGGGGTAGAGTGGAAGTTTCCCAGGACCTGTTGATGAGTTGCAGGAATGCAAGCTCACCTACCAGTCCCAGGCGGGAGATGATGGGGTACGAGATCCCGTCATCGCCCGGGGCTGAGTTGCGACTGGCTTTGTGTGCATCTCTTAGTTCCCTCAGAGAAAAGATAACGTCTGAGTTATCGGGTTCGGCTGCCCTTTCTCTGATGTGAGCAAGTCTGTCTGGTTGTAGGCGTTCTTGTCTTGCCCTCAGTTCGGCGGCAGACTGTCGCTGCTCGTTCTCGCAGAGAACTCTTGCGCCAGTCTGTTGGCCTCTGCCTGGGGGTCGTGGTGCGTGCATCTCGGGGCTGAGCGGCTGGTGGCTCGCTTGACCCGTTGCCATAGCTCTGAGAGGGTGGTACGGTGATCAAAAGACTCACACCATTCCAGCCACTTTTCCTGCCTCACTCTGCTGGCAGTTTCCTTGGCATCCCTCACCGCCTCCCTTAGGAGGGCAAGGTTGTCGGGGGTTCTTTGCCTTCGGAAATGTTTTCGGCACATGTTTACCCTGTGGTTGACCTCCCTAATCTCGTCATTGAAGTACCAGGCGTCCTTGTGACTCCTGGACCCAGGCCGAGTTTTGGGTATGGTCAGTGAGGCTGCCTCATCAATGGCATTTACAAGTCTGGCTTGTAGCACTTCCACATTTTCGCTCTGTGTGGGTTCATTGCTTCTCAGACAGCGGGCCAAGGCGCTCTGGAACGCCTGCCAGTTGGCCTTGTCTGTTTTCCATCTTGGATTCGGTCGTGGTATTTCGGCTGGGCCACTATCCATGAGGGTCGTTATAGTGCCATAATGGTCACTAGTGACGGTCTCATCGACACGCCAGCCAATCCTCTCCACCAGAGTCGCAGTGGCCAGGGTGAGGTCTAGGACCCGTCCTCTCACATGCGTTGCCTCCTGGCTGTTGAGGAGAGCGATCTCGGGGAATGTCTCGAGCACGTTGGCTATGTGACGGCCAGCCGCATCCGGTGCCCTGCAGGGAGCCAGGATGGGGTGGTGTGCATTGAAGTCTCCCCCTATGATCACTCGGTCGTGTGCTGCGGAAGCACATACCTGGCTGATGTCTAAGCTACTACAGTGTGGCCTGCTGTACACGTTGTACAATTTCAGGGGTCCCCCGGCCAGTTGAATCTCGACGGCAAGAGATTCAACATCTTCTCCACAGTGCGGTGCATCGGCTATTGCGGAGCAGGGAATTGTTGCCTTCACCAGGGTCATCAGGCCTCTTTTGCCATCGGAACGTGGCAGCGCGTAGACGTGATACCCTGAGAAGCGAACAGCTTCCGCTGATAATGTCTCCTGGAGCATGACGATGTCAATGCTCCTTGATTACTATTATTATTGTAGTTGTTATTAGTATTGTGGTGACCAACGTGCGACGAGCTTCCGCGCTCGGTAGAGTCAGGTCCAGGCGGTTTGGCGATCCGACTCCCGCCTATCACCGCGCAGCTCATCGGACCTGACTCGAGAGTATACATCGCGACTGGCATATTTAAGCCGCCGAGTCCAAAAGGAACTCACTCACTCATCGGCTAGGCTCTCACTCGAACACTAGCTGTACACTCTAAATAAAGAGTAATTTGACTTCTTGTGCGTTTGCCTACAACCACACTGGTGACCCTCGGAGTTAAGAGCCCAGTTAGCCATGAGTGTGTCAGCCGCCTTGAAGCCATTGCCCACCTGCACCATTGCTTGCCTTCCTGAATGGTTTCTGCAGGTGGAACAGGAGTTCCTCCTACGCCATGTCACCTCTCCGACCACCAAATATCGGATACTGGTCACCAACATCTCGCCTGAACTCCTGCTCTCCGTCAGCGACCTTATTAACAACCCCGAGTACAACACATATGAACTCCTCAAGGAAGCATCTGCGAGAGCGCCCTCCCAAACGCACTACTGCTCTCTTCACAGGCCTACACC
>NW_023639654.1:0-11941 GCF_015228065.2 Penaeus monodon
TAGGGAAAAAAAAAAAACAAAGAGATTAGAAAGGAAGAGGAAAACCACTTTACCGCACTCGTGTTTTTAAAAATGTTAAAATTTAATCATTATTTGTCAACAAGTCTATAAATTATTTTTTCAAGTAGACATCATAGAAAATATAAATAATAATAAAATAAAATAATAATTTAATAATAAAAATTTAATAATAATAATAATAATAATAATAAAAATAATAATTAATAATAATAATAATAAAAAAATAATACAACAACAATAACAAACAACAAGGAATAGTAGAAGAGGAGGAGGGGGAGGGGGGGAGGAGGGAGGAGGAGGAGGGAGAGGAGAAGGGAGAGGAGGAGGGAGAGGAGGAGGGAGAGGAGGAGGAGGAGGGGGAGGAGGAGGAGGAGGAGGAGGAGGAGGAGGAGGGGGAGGAGGAGGAGGAGGAGGAGGAGGAGGGGGAAAGGAGGAGGAGGAGGAGGAGAAGAAGAAGAAAGAAGAAAGAGGAAAAAGAAGAAGAAAGAAGAAGAAAGAAGAAAAAGAAGAAGAAGATGGAGAAGAAGGAGAAGGAAAAGAAGGAGAAAAAGAAGAAGAAGAAGAAGAAGAAGAGAAGAAAGAAGAAGAAGAAGGAAGAGGGAGAGGGAGAGGGAGGGGAGAGGGGGAGGGATTGACGGAGGGAGGGGGAGGGGAGGGGAGAGGGAGAGGGAGAGGACGGAGGGAGAGGAAGGGGAAAAGAGGAAGAGGGAAGAAGAAGAAGAAGAAGAAGAAGAAGAAGATGAAGGGGAGCAACAAAAAATAGCAGTAATAGTGGGTTTTCTTTGCTTTCCCTGGTCTTTCCCCTTCTCTCGTAGATAAGGTAGGATTGGTTTCCATGATGAATTATTCAATATCAAAACAAAAAATACCTTCAGTACACAAAAAAATAATAAAGTAAAAAAAATTATTTTAAAATATATATATATATATATATATATATATATATATATATATATACATATTCTAAAGATCTTTATAATGAAATTATGATGGAGACATGAATCTTATAAAAGAAAGTATGATGGAGGTACAAATCTTACAGCTATATGAAATTATAATGGAGGAAGGATAAAAAACCTTGTAAATACTTGTCATTAAACTATCCCACAATATTCTTGTGAAAAGGTAACACCCTGTTTATTCCACTTCCACTATTCCAACTGCAAAATTCTGCCAGATCCCCTTCTCAATTAACTTTTCATATACATTTTTTTCAATATCAGATGATGAAGAAAGCAGAAAAAAATCCTGGGTCTTTTTAATACAAAAATAAAAGAACAAATATATTATAAATCATTTTCAAATTTGGAAGAAAACTACACTTGCTCTATTTTCAAATTACCTGGAAAAATGGCATGCATTTCAGAGATTATCATTACTAAGAGTCATGTTAGTCAACGATAATTATTTTGTTTTTCACTTGCAAATAATACTGTTTAAAAACCAAATATTAACACAAAATTATTTACAGCCATAGCTTATTTCAGGATAAATGATGCATGCTGCATATTTATCTTCAAAAATGTGACAAAAAATAGCTATGATTCCATTTCAAAATGAATATGCAACAAAGCTAAAGATGATTAATACAAAATAATGTTCTTGAAACGTTTTTCTGATGCAACAGCAAATGAAACTTGAATGACACTAGCTCTGGATGGAATATAGTTTAGTCACATCAAAATTTTACTGAAGTTCAGTTTCTACATTCCATTAGCTTCTAAAAATCTGAAAATACTGATGTTATATATAAAATTCTAAGCATGCATAGGCTAATTACTGTATAGACTACAGTCACTGGATGATAATCAAGAAGTATATGCTCTTATGCTAAAAATAACTGAGAAGAATAACAGCATTATCTAATCAATTAAAAACAACTTGGCTAGTAACTGTGATTAACATTTATCCAATATTATGAACATGTTATTTCACATTCTGTCTATTGAATGTATTACTTTACCCAAAATCAAGACATTAATACTTATTAGATATGAAAATAATGTCAAAATAATAAGAAATGCATAAAACAACAATATGTTAAGGTACTACTTATCTACATAACCTATAAAATCTTAAATAGTCTCTTTTTATATAAAGTTCAATATCTAACTTCTCATATTCCATAGTCATCAATAAGACCATCTTAAATAAATAAATAAATATATATATAAATAAATATAAACACACACACACACACACACACACACATATATATAAATATAAATATATATATATATATATATATATATATATATATATATATATATATGTATACATATGTATACATATGTATATATGTATATATGTATATATATATATATTGTATACATACATTTATAATATATATATGTATATACATACATTTATATATATATATATATTTATACATATATATATGTAATTTGTGCATATATATATATGTATATATATGCATATATATACATATATATACATATGTATACATATAATATATATAAATGTATGTATATACATATATATATATATATAAATAGTATATGTATTATATATATATGTATATATATATGTATACATACATATATATATGTACACATATATATAAATGTATGTATACATATATATATATATACATATATATACATATATACATATGTATACATATATACAAAATATATTATACATATATACATATATATATGCATATATACATATATATAATACATATATATACATATTTATACATTATATATATATATATATATATATATATATATATATATACATATATAAAGTTCTGCACAGTGTTTTTGATATGAGGCATTAAAAGTTCTTACCTCTGATTCTTTCACTTTCTCTTCTGCTTTTTCTTGTACTATGAACTGCGTCTTCCATAACCTCTTCTGTCTCTTTGCTCTCCACGTTTTCCTTTCTTCCTTCAGTGTTTCATTTTTTCAGCTTCTCTGTCTGTTCTTCTTGGAGTTCTATTGAAACATCAAACGTGTCATTCTTAAGTCAGTGAGGGAAAATAACAGTAAGTTACCCGGAGAGTCTTAAAAGAGTGGCTGGAATGTTTCAAAAACAGCAAATGGATTTTGTTTTTTTTTTTGTTTTTGTCCCATGAACTTTCTTTTTGCAAAGCTAACATAGATAATTATATATATTAAATATATCAAAGTGATATACAACTGCTGTATAGAGTACCATATTTCTATATCACAAGTATTAAAAACAAATAAAAGAAGCAGCAAAAAATAATAATATTAATTTTTGATAGTGTACATGCAACACTGCCACTGAAAATGAAGTAAATTACAAGACTCTCCCATGGAATCACTAATGAAATAAAAGCAGTGAAATTATGTCACAACAATCATAATGACTTGTATGTTGTTTTTAAAGAAAATGTAATCTACTTTTGGCAAACCAACCTTGTTCACCTTTGTTTTCCCTCGGTTTGCATTTCCATTTTGATTTCTTCAACTTTGCCCTCCTTGCTCCTCTTCCACCTCCATTGCTTCTGCTGTACAAGGTAAATATTGCTTGTAATATAGATTTGTTTTCCTTCATCAAAAAGATGAAGTTATAACCAAACACTACAACAATTTTTCATAAATATGAGACCATTAAAACTCACCTGTATCATCTTCTTTAGGTAGTTCATCTGCCTTGGGTTTCTGCTCTTTCTCTCTGATCTCTTCCACATTTGGGCAGTCTTTACTATCTTCCTTTTTTTCTTCCTCATTTTTTTGTGCTGTGGAATCTCCACTATTGTCCTGCAATGTTGTGACTACATTGGTTATTTCAACTTAGGGATAGCGAGATGAACTACATAAGCTATGCTTTTGCAAAAATACAACTTTCCTCTCAATAACTCTGATAATCCTTTTGCCTTGGCTATCATACATTTTCCAAATACATCTGGGAATAAAAGATGGCAGAATACAGTTTGTCATGTTGGCAGCAATCTAAGGCTTAATTCAGAATATGGGGATGGAATCTGAAAAATCAAAGATATGACAAAAAAATGTCTATCCAACATATGGATACAATAATAAATTGTAGTTTCTTGAATATACTGCAACAGCATTTGTTCTTTGCATTAACAAAAACCTACATCAGAATGAAGCTGCATAAAAGCTTACTGTATTTATGCTCACCATCAATTCACTGCACCCTTTCTTAACCCACCTCATCTTTAGTCTCAGTTACTGGTCCACTAATATCAGGTAGTCTGGGCAGTGCAGTTCCTGGATTGCTTGGAAGCAGGTCTAGAAGTCGTGACAAAGTTGATGATCCTACAAAGCAAGACACTGATAAGGTATATGATAGCAAAATCACTTTGATCCAAATTCTTAAAGCCAGGCAAAAGGAATGTATAGATGGCATCATTAGGATATATCTCTTGAGAAAAGAAAAAAATCACTGGTGCACAATGAATGACCACAGCAGAAGTCTGAATGGATACATCTATCACTGAAACAAAAAATATATATATATTCAAATATCATAATGTAAGTAAAAACTATTCAGACTAAAACCTGATAAGCTTGGGCTTCTACTGGTCTTTGCAGAAGTGTCCTTGTTAGCATCTGTCCCTGAGATGGCAGAGTTAACCAGGTTTTGAAGTGCCATTGATACTGGAGACACCCCGCTACCTCTTGCACTTTTGCTGCCAAGATTCAACTGGTGATATGAAATAAATAAGTAAGTACATAAGAACAAAAAAGCACTTACAATCTGCTTACTGGCTAACTATTCATATATATATCAGCCATACGTGTAGTCAACACAATACCATATACTCTGCTCTATTTCCACCATGCTACTAACCTGAGGCAAAGGAGAAGTAGAGGATCCTGATGCACTAGTGATAGGAGATTTGTTGAGCAGTGAAGACAACAGTGGAGAGGGAGGTGTTGGCTTTGGTTCCGGTTCTTGTGTTACACTTTCTTCTGGAGCCTGTAAAGAGAGCAAATATGGTTAAGTCTTAATCAGTGAATTCCTACTGCCTCCTTTGAGAAGGATTCACAGAAATGAATTATAGTAATTCAGTTCTCTTGAAGATTTTATATGATTCAAATGGACTTTAACATACAACTGCAATGGTCAAAATTATACATTAAATCTTTTATGGTGGGATCAAACCACATACAATAAGGAACTCCTAGAGCTAGATATAAAAGCTAGCTCTATGTAGCAAGACAAATCTCTTGGAGAGCTATTACCATGTCGGTGAAGATATCCAAAAATAAACGCCTAAATGAAACTACTCTTCTTAATAAACTTTATATAAAAGTATAAAACATGTAGAAACCCTTAAATTACAACTAAATTACTGAACTTATATACAAATTTATCTCCTAATGTATGTGCTTAAATGACAGAAAACCATCATCATGTGACAGTATATAAATAATCTATAACTATGTAATTCATGTAATTATTAACTAAGCTGTGACTGTTACCTATTTGAATTTCCATACTTATATCTTCTTACAAATCATATCATCACACACACTAATATCTGGTTCCATTCATTACAAATAAATGCACATTACAGTCCATGTCAACATGGACTGTAATGGAAAGTGATTTCTGTTAGCTTTGCTGTTCAAAGCCCTAAAGATGGCAGATTCTAACAAAAGAAACAAATGATGAATTTTTCTACCAACAGAGGATGAAACAACACCAACGATATCAACCATTTCTCCGTTACACTTACCGGACTTTCAGTTACAGCCTCACTTATTTCTGGACTGTCAACTGCACTGTCAACCTCAGATGAAGTTTCTGAGACCCCGCTGTTTCTTCTACCCATTGAAAATCCTCCTGAGCTACCTGGCCATTGCAGCTTCTGCTTTTTCTTGTTAGGCAGTACTGGTACTGATGGCAAAAGAAAAAGGGACACACATTATATAAACAAATTCTTCTTTAAAAATATTCCTCATATCATGTAGTTATTTTTTTAAGTCTAGTCTAATACAGAGCAGCATATCCAATAACATAAACTGAACATGTACCCAATAAAATACAGCTAACAAATATATGACATACCCTTTGGGCCTTGGTGTTTCAAAGGTTGTTGGATTGCTGTTATTTTCTCCTCACGTTCTTTAAGCCACTGTTGGTGCTTCCTTTCCTCTTCCTCCTGCTCAGCTCTTTCTCTGTACGTTTCAAAGTAATCACCTTCAAATTTCTCTTGTGGTTAGCATATTTTAATTCATGTTCTTTGTTCATATATATTATCAAATAACTAAACAATACAAACACAACCATTCTTGCATTCTCCATTACTGTCTACCACAGTCAATAGAACCCATATATGTTCTACATAAGACCGCACCTTTGTAATTCCTCCCAAAAAGCATCAAGTTGGTTATCAAGTAATCCATCCTCAAGTTGCTGTATTTCCCGCCTCAGTTTGTTATAGTCTGTTCGCTCCTCTGATTCAGCTGCACGGAGCTCTTCTACACGCTCTGATAAAACAATGAGCCAAACTTGATATAGATATTTATTATAAAAGTCATCTTAATTTCTCTGACCACTATTTCTTATTTTTGACAATGCATTATTGTTAAGTATGCTACCATCTAATTAAGTGATTTTTTTTCAATTCCTCACATGATTATCATCTTCCAATTCATATTCCTCATTCATATATATTATCAACAAATAACTAAACATTGTAGACAGTAGTCACTTACAAAAAAAAAATAATAATAATAATAATAAAAAAAAAAAAATAATAATAATAATAATAATAATAATAATAATAAATAAATATATAAATAAATAAATCTAAAATGAATTTTGATACTTTGATCCAATAAACCTGTCACTTAAATTATCAGGAAACTTAAGATATTTTTAGCAGCAAACTTGCCATGCAACTTACGTTTACTTAACATTTTGGTGACAATTTCCCCTGGTGTTTCATTGCTTGCATCTCCACGTTCCCTCTTTCTTTTTGGGGTGTCTACACACTCTAGTAATTTTGCATATTGTAGAGCACAGTTTTTTGTTGAATACCAGTCAGGAGGTCGACTTGCTTCATTAGTCAGCATCTTTATATTGCGTCTTACAGCAACCCTACAAAAAGAAACAATGCAAACCTTTATGAATAGACATATACATATTCACATACACATACATTTAGGTTCTATTTCCTGTCTTAGCATACATTACAATATTACAATATTTATATGTTATCTTAGAAAAAGTATCTAATTATCACCAGAATGAAACAACCATTAATACCTAAAAACTGACACCCTATTTTCATTATGAGCAGGATACAAACTTTATAATCTAAAATTGAAACATCTTACATTACCTTTATTTACAAAGATAACTTAAGATATATAGTTTAAATATCTTACCAGTTCTGGTCGCCACTGCGCATAACAGCTGATGCAAGACATAGCTGTTCTCTGGTTGTCCATGTATCGACTTGATACTGCTTAAGTTTAAGGCCTGAAATTATTGATGAATATCTGTTAGGTATATATTATTCTCAGTATCAAACACAAGCTTAATTAAAGAAATGGTAAAGATTTAGAAAACAATGCAAGCATGTGCAATGGAAGAGGTCACAAAGTACATGCCAAAATGTATGCCATAAATCACATAGGACACTTAAGTTCTTTATCTAAATGTGCATTACATTTGTGTATCACACCTGGTATGAGGTTCCTAAGTTATCGAGGTAGGAATTCTGGCTATGCATTACTGAATCTTGTGTAAATAATTTTGCTACATAATGTTAGGATAGGCTTTTGCTTATTAAACAATTCTTTATTATTTCTGATTTGCCCATTTTAGAAAGAACCTATTGCATATGAAGCACCACAGTTTTTTTCTTCCCCAGCCTACTTCTTCTGCCCTGACCAAATTTCGAAATGCACATAGGGAGCTGCTGCCTCCTGGTGGCCTCCTTCTTCATGCAAGCTGACCTAATTTAACCCACTGTTGGTGGGGATATCATGTACATACATACCATGCCCACTGTGAGTTTAGTTTTTTCAGTGAATTTATACAAAGATGTCTCCACATGTGATAAGTCACTAGTCCTACCTATCTCACCTGTTTACCATTATTCTTGAAACAGAATTATTCTTTTATATTTTATATTGAAGAAAAAAAATAATAATAATAATAATAACAATAATAATAATAATAATAATAATCACGGATAAGGGAAATCAGGGGAGGTTGTGTAGGCCTAGTAATTGTCCCCTTTATAGCTGAGCACTTGTGGAGCCATCTATGTGCAAACAAAATTCACAAAAGAAAACTATAATAGACAGGGATTTCCCAGTGAAAGATAAGGAATAAATATATAAAATTGAAGAATGACTCTTCACTTGATAGCCTAAAGCAAATTTAATATTACTGATGAAGAATGACTGCTTCACTTGATAGCCTAAAGCAAAAGAAAACAAGATGAAAGAAAGCCAAAGAAACATATTAGGTCTTAAATGCTAAGCTGGCATGGCTTACTGAAAGATAAAGCAGCAATTTCAAATCCTCCTGTATTTCACCTTCAAACCTGGAGGTGAAATCCAGTCAATAAACTTGGTTTACATCCATTTTTTTAAACAATAATTTCAATACATTTGAGTGTTTTGCCATTCAAGTACTTCTACCCAGCCTAATTTTGGAATAGCCTACTATCATTCACTCATCATTATTTTAGTTACTGTCACTATTATCATAATTATCAACAGTATCATCATCAGAATCATCACCAATATTTTTTTTCTTCTAATTATACTTACTGTCATTATCACTGCTATTACTATTGCTCGAATACATACAGTTTGGGACAAATAATACATTGTAAAGAGTACAGGAATATGGATTCAATATCAATGACTTCTACAATTATTTTTCTGACATAGCTGATTCAAAATACAAATAAGGGAGTTCTTGGTTTTACAAAACAGGATTTGAGAGGATGATGGGTTATTATTATTACCACTGCTGTCATTATTGCTTATCAACATCTAAAAAAGAGAAAATAGATGTGAGAAATTTTCATTAAAAGCCTCCCTGAACCTCCCTCTTTTTGCAACAACTGATCTGTTGCAAAGGCAATGACAGGTTCAGACCATGGAAAAGCCTGACCTGTCACCACTACATCAGCAGGGACATTATTCCCATTGAAAGGGATTTCTATTAGTCATTCACCCATACCTAAAGCACATTCTTGAAGCATCAAGAATAATGTGGCAACAAAACTTTAAATTTGCCAACTAATGGTTGCGCATCTGCAACTTCTGGATGTAAATCAAATATTTATTATATAAAGATATCTGTAAATGGGTAAATGTTCAGAATACCTTTGCATGACCAAATACTAAGATAGTGATGTCTATGGATTTCTTTCACTCTCTTTCACTCACCTATATAATATATAAGACATTTGCCATGAAACCCCCCAAAACCACCCAAAAAAAACTAATCTTGACCCCAATAGCCTGGAAAGGTCTGAATGGTACCAGGAAAATTGCAAGGTAGAATATGATTAATATACAGATAATTGGCTAATATATAGTCATATGCTGGGGGTATGCCCCTTGTGAACCACCTATGGAAGACTGCAGCCCCCCAACCCACACCCTGGAAAACTCAAGATATTCACAGCCAGATAGAGCATACAACCAACATGCAGGAGGACCCAATGCCAAGTCTGTCCTACTCTCACTCATGCTATATATATGTGGTGGATTCTTTGTCTTCCAAGACAGAGATTAGTGGGCAGAAACCCCCAGGTAGGGTTGCAGGAGGCACAGCACCTTTCAATTTGACTATCATAGTCATAATCATAGTCAATTTCTCAGAAATGCATTATACTTTTAATGTATTTCTGTATTTTGATGTACATAAAATTATATAGAAATACATATTTATTAAATATCCATTCCTTAGTTATATAATGTGGTCAACAGTCTTATGTAAGGCTTTTTTTTTTTCTGAAAATGCTTGTTACATCGACACTTTCACATGCACAGCCATCTACAGTCAAGTTTGATAGATTTGCTGTCACAGTCCTCATTGTTCATTCCAATAGTGGAGTTTATTTACAGTGCTACTTGTGTTTCTGAAGTCTTTCCCAACATTCTGGTGAAAATGATTGGTCTCTTACTAAAATTGTTCTGATCTTAGGGATAATACTTAATTCGGTGAAATACAATAAACTTGTTTAACCCATTCCTAACAGGTGGCATGTACGCACATGTCATGGCATGGTGGGACTATCTGCCGGGGGCATGTATGTACATGCCATGGTGGACGTATGGAGATGCCATGATTTATTTTTTGTTGCAATCACGGCAAAATATAATTTTTCTGCCACTGAAAGTGTGATTAAGTCGTTTTTAACACTTTCTAATTTTTACTATGCAAAAAAAAAAAAAAAAAAAAAACAAACAAACCGATGATTTCAATTCCATGATGCCGCACACTGCTTATTTTATTCAGACTATAGACTGAATAATGATCAACTATGGAGTCTATATAACAACAAAAATACCCTTCAGTCTCAACTTATCAGGAAGTTTGGCAAGTAGAGACTTTAGAAAATAATGAAAACTGAAAATACAATATCCTAGAGCGATGATATAAGCCCCCAGCAGCGGAGCCCGGGCCACTATGAATACTACCCGTCAGGAAAGGGTTAAGCTGACCTTATTTCAACCATAAGGTAAACCCAATTTGTAACTTGAAATGTACAGCCAGCGGCGATTGGGAGGGGGTTTGGGGGCAGAACCTCCAATAGGAAAACACAGTATCAGGAGGGGGATTGGAAGATCTTTGATTAATACTGTGATTTTTGTGGTATTTTGTATGTTTATGAAGGGGTCGGTTCTACATCTCCCTTAATTTTGATTTGCACACCTTTTGCCATAAATGAAAAGTCTTAGTTTTCGTCAAGGTAACCAATCCATACACTTATTTTACTGTACTCTTGGTTGACATGCACAATAAATTTTCCAATTTTTCTAAATAACTTCTGTGAGTGAAATCAGCCATATCCCCCCCACCCCCCCACCCATGATTCTCCTCTGGATCCCCAAGATTGTTGCCTTGAGTTGGAGACTTGTTGTAAATAATTCCCATAATTTCTACATACACGGGTAGAAAGTGAGAGGAATCCATTGACCTCTATCGTCGTGATAGGACATGCGAAGGATTTCTGAATATTTACCATCTCGCTTTGAATGTCAATGTGGGTGCTTTGGTTTTTGAACTGGGAATACATTCGCCAATTTTTTTTTTACTTAAGTTGATAGCATAATCAATAACGAATGGTTTCCTGTTCAAAGTATAATATTTAGGCGTTACTGGCTAAATTCTGGTCAAATTACTTGATAAATACCCTTCAAATTACAACTAACTACGGTAGTATACATATTGACAAAGCAAGACATAGAATCATCATTTCCTTTCTTAAATGATACAAAACTGCGCCTATCTTGAGTTTCTCCCTGTAGTGAATATCCTAAAAATGTAAAAAATGTCCAATAACTTCAAATTGATGACAACTTACGCTCCTCTAACGACGTTGCCATGTTTGTTTACACTGTTCCGTGGATCCGGCACACTTGGCAGACTTTGCTGCAACAAATCTTTGAACTTATCAATGAAAATAGAAATAAATTTGTGTGTGTGTGTGCTGAGAACAAATGATATGTTTTTCTATGTGCTGAATGTGTTGATTTTTCTGGGACATTTTATACAGTATTGCACTGCTTCAAATACTGTAATTCGCAATTATATGTGTTGGATATGTTTCTCGCGGACAATACTTCGATTCTTGAAATGTAATGAGTGCGTGCGTGCATACGTATATACTGTACGTGTGCGTGCGGGGTGTTTGTGTGTGGTGTGGTGTGTGTGTGTGTGTGTGTGTGTGTGTGTGTGGTTTTGTGTGTGT
>NW_023639655.1:0-11940 GCF_015228065.2 Penaeus monodon
CCCCCCCCCCCCCCCCAAACACACCACACCACACAACACACATATTGTGTGTGTTTTGTGTGTGTGTGTGTGTGTGTTGTGTGTGTGTGTGGGGTGTGTGTGTGTGTGTGTGTGTGTGGTGTTTGTGTGTGTTTTCTTTCATGACGCTCCGCGTGTAAAAAACCCAAAATTTTGTTTCAAAAAAACTCATTGAAATTCTATGCCTGGCAGGTTTTTGTCCAATTGCATCTGCCCAGGTTGGAATTTTTACAAACCCCCCATAACAGAGCTATGCAAATGCCCCTGGATGAGCCAATAGTTGCTGAAAAAGGTTTTTTGACTATAAAATGTCACTTTTGGAGATTGTAAAGCAAGTTTAAAGATTACACTCCAAAACAAACTTTTTCGATGCTATCAGTAAACTAATGCAAACATTTTGGTTTTTTGTCCCGTACCCCGGTATTGATTCTAAAAACGTACGCAGCAAACACCCTGAAAACAAAGAAAACGTCCCAAATAAACAAAAATATCCGACGGGGCTGTGGCGTAGGTCTTTGTGCATCCATCATTGGGTGAAAAAAGATAAGGACTCGTTAAGAAGTAATTCGGGGTCGTGAAAAACCCTTTTTCCCGGGGATTTTTTTTATGGGAATCTGAGGGGTTGATTCTTTGCTCAGTTCTCTATGTTTTTTTTGGGATCATGGTTACAGTCTAAAGTACCGGTTTTTCGCCCAAAATAGACCATTTATGCCCCAGTGAAGGTCGGCATCGAGGCTTACAGTGTTGGTTCAAAGAAAGATGAAAACAATAGGTACTGTCCCGGTACTCTTCTTGGTATAATTTATTTCCGATTTTGTTTACTCTACTACACTATTATACTACAACAACTATAACCACTTTTACAACATCTGTATATTACTATTATTGCTGTTATTATCCTACATGTCTGCTACTACTCTTGCTATCCTGTACTACTACTACTAAAGTACATTACACGGTGCTGCTGCAAACTACTGCTATTGTTGCTTTTGCTACTACTGGTGCAAAAATGCTACATATTCTACTAACTCCTCTGTTTACTAATACAAGCTGCTTGTACTACTACTGCTAACATTATCATATTTTTACAATATTATTTTACGTTATTTTTTTCTGACTTGTACTGCGTAGGGTTTCCCCGTGATACGTGGTCTAGGGGCCCCGGAACGTACTGGTATTTTCGTTTTTACTTTTCGCAGTATGTCCTTTTTCCACGCTGCAAAAGGGATCCAAAAATTCCTAACTATAAAAAACGTCTTTTTGCACGCCCATTAGCAAAATTTTTATCTGATTATCATTTCAAATCTGATAGGGAAAAGTAAAAATGAATATACAATTTAGCTCGCATGAAAAAGAAATAGCAAATTTTGTATGATAATTTTCCTGGCACTTTTTTCCGTTTTTTATTCTTTTATTTTTTTTTCGTTCCCCTCTTAGCTAATAGTTGAATTTTTTCTACAGTAACGCAGGGAGATTATTTTTTCTTTCTTATTCATGCACACGGGGGGATATGTGAAAAACTAATATTTTAAATATAAAATGCTATATTCTGGTCATGGTGAAGAGCAGCGAGAAAGGGATTGTGATCAACTTGTTTTAAAAGGGGATTTTGTGTTTCAGAAATTTTTTATGATACCCATTTTGAAACATCTATGATATGCTACTATTTCATTGATATCCCCTTCGGGAAAATTTTTTTACCCCTTTTCTTAAAACAGATTTTTTCATGGAAGTAAAAGCTGCAAGATACTAGTAAAATGTTGGTCATTTTTAAACATTTGGGTATTGTACGATGGGCCACCCCCACACCTTTTTTTTTTTTTGTTTAGAAACTGTAACCTTTTCATGATAAAATTCAGAAAAATCTGTGCAATTTACACTGATATTTTTACTGTAGAACATATCCCTTTTTTAAAGTGTTGTTCTTTTTTAAAAAAAAAAATCGAACAGAAAATTTTAGTTGCTTTTCTGATTTTTTTAATCATTTTTGTGATATAGGATTGTGTATATAATTTAATATATATAATAAAAATAAATAAGATATAATATATATATATATATAATTAATAATATACACCATGATTATATAAAAATATATGTAACTTTTTAAAAATTATATTTTAAATATATAATTTACTTATATATATTATATTATATATATATATATAATAATATATATAATTATATAATATATAAACATTCCCACCAAGATACCCCAAAGCCATAGGTAGGTAATCGGCTGTCTACCTCTAAATAAAAAAACCATGACTGCACAAACAGAGCAACGCCTCATTCCCAGCGCGGGGAGCCCCTTTTTCGGCGGCGATCATAACGCTCCGGAGCAGGGGGTGATAAAATCTCCTAAAAACAGGTCGCTCCATGTTGTAAATTTTTGCCATTAATAAAAAGAAAAAAATAGAACTGAATTCCGTTTTACTAGCATTACTTGAGGAACCTCTCCATTAAATGGGAGTTTTAAACTCTGTGAAGTTAAAGACTAACGAAGAACAGAAAAACAAAATGGGACCGTGCTCATGGAAGCTAACCCCGGGTACAAGCGGGTATTAGGGGTATTTTTTTTTATTTAAACAAACTTTTAAAAAAGAATAACAGTGTAAGCAAAAGAGGGGTTTCAGTAAAACAAGACAATAGTTAAAACTTCCGATTATCTATGCTCCAACCTCACCACAGTGTAAAGAAATGAGCCTTCTATGAAATGTTCATTTGCAGGGAGAGAAAAAAAACCCCATTCACAAAAAATTATGAAGATTTTAATGAAAAATAGGTAAAAATGAAAAGAAAACCCGTAGTGGGAATGGGCATTTGGGAAATGAGAGGGGAAAAAATCTCGCTTTTAAATCATGAATAAATGGAAGTCGCCATCGACACGAAAATATATGACGCAATATAGAAAAAAAATGTTATTACATTTATTAATATAGAAATTATTGGTCAAGGCTAAATTAAATTCCCCCAAGGAGGGAAAGAAAAAAACACGTACGAATTTAGGGTCATGAAAGCCCCCTTCAAACAGGGACAAGATAAAATTAGCTGAACTAAAAAGACAAAAATAAATGAAGAGTGAAGATGCGGGGGAAATTCAATACTAAAAAAAATGAATAGTGATAGGGACACTAACAGAAAAAAGCTAAAAGAGGACTGGATTAGGGAGAAATCAAGTGTATGAATAAGGAAACCAGACGGATAAGAAATAAAAAAAAATAAATCATAAAGTGTGGAAGAATTTACAGGGATCTATACAACTGTAAATAAACAGCCAGGGATAAAGCAACGCGGTAACAAGAGACGAAAACGTTTTAAAGGCATGAAAAGGGGGAAGAGCCCTTACAATAGAAGCAGGAGAAATTGCATCTGTAAAAACAGCCAAAATTTTTAAAAATGCCTTCTCACGGAAAAATCCTGAAGCCTGGGGAAATAAACAATTATTTTATACATAAAAGTAGGACAAAAGGATCAAAAAAAAAATATGACCCAAAGCCTCCTTCAGTTGTTTAAAAAATGTTCCAAAAGACTCACAACTCGCATTTCTGCAGTCTGGTTTCTAACCAGACTAGAGAAATAAGTTTCCCGCAGTGGAGCCAAACAACAGCCCCACACCCACACGCTCACCCAAATATGAGAAATAATAAAGAATATAGGAAATCCAGTGTATACCCCTTATCGATTAAGAAAAGGTATTGACTCGTACTTAAACTATTCGAAGACTGGGAAAGGGGAAATATATTGTAAAAATTGGAAGATATATACAAAGATGGGACAGCAACCATCAAGTTCTTCAGGGAAAAACCGATAAAATACAAATATATATTTGTTAGACGGGGCATTTTTTTTCACCAAAATTTTTACGTTTTGTTTTTGGGGAAAAATATTCAAGAAGCTAGAAGGGAAGGGAAAAAGGGTATCGAAGAGAAGGCGAATAACTAAAAAATTAAGTTTTTTCGGATTCTTGTTCTTTTCAGGAACTGAAAATGAAGGCAGCAAATGCTCACGTAATTTAAATTCAAAACGAAAATGCCAAGGGAAGCCTAGGTAGGGAAAAGAATTCCCCATTATTTTTATAAAGAAGGTCTTTCTTATAAATAAAATTTAACTACAACCAAATTACTGAAGTGGAAAAAATAAGTGCCCAGACGGGGAGGGACATGTTAATGCGGGAATCGCCTAAGAGATGGGGAGAGGGCGAGGGGGGGTGGGGGGAACAGACAAAAGGGGAAGGATACTTGGGAGCATCCAATGTAAAAAAAATGGCGGGTAGGTCTATTTTCGAAGACGGGACGACAATGGAAAAAGAAAGTAACAGACTGGCTATAGAAAAATTAAGAGGCCAAAGGGGCCTTTCCCAAGACGATGGCTAAAAGAAAAAAAACAAAATTTTTGGGGGCCCAAAGAAGGAAAACGGTAAACGCAAGACAAGTTAAAAAAAGATTGGGAGGGGCCCTAAGCCTCAGGGGGTTTGATTTGGGCTGTGATGATGAAAATTTAAAAAACTCTCCCACACATAAAAACGTTATGAAATTTTTTTTTCGAAATTCTTAATATTTCATTTTAAAACCGCTAGATTTTCTTTCATCAATAATATAGGAAAATGTACTGAGAATATTCATACCCCCCCTTAGACAGTTTCTCTATAGTTTGGATCAATATATGTTTTGGTGTGTGTGGTAGGGGTGTGTGTTGTGTGTGTGTGTTGTGGTGTGTTGTGTGGTAAGGTGATTCTTTTTATGAAAAAATAAGTAATGCATGTAGATCAGTTTTTTGTTTTTTTGACGTTTTGAAACCCATTGTAAGTTCAGTTGCGTATTTTTGATTTTGTTTTTGAAAAGTAAAAAAATCACCAGTGAAAATGATATTTTTTCGGATTATGTATCAGGGCGATGGGAATCCAGTTGCTTAGGATAAGGGGTTTTTGAAGGGGATTATACATTGTCCACTAATGTAGACATAGCGTTTCAGTGCTATTGTATTTTTGGAAATTTTTGAAATAATTTTAGTCTAAATGGGGGGATTAGGGGAGGTACGTGTGATGACACAATTGTCAGTTTTATAAAAAAAAAAAATTTTTTTTTTTTTAATCCCCTTTGGTTTAATATATTATATTATATATAATAATTATATATATATAATGTTGGGGGTTGTGTTGTGTGTGGTGTGTGTGTGTTGGTTTGGGGTTGTGTGGTGTGTGCGCGTGCATGTGTATGTATGTAGTATTAAGGGGGTCCCCAAAGCTCTTTACAAATTTTAAAAAATTTTTTAAAAAAACGTTTTTGAGATTCTTAAACCCGATTTGTTTTTTTTTTAAAAGGCGTTTATTAAAATTTTTTCATGTAAACTTTGTATTTCAAAACTTGCTGATGCTGTTCCCTGAACCCTATAAAATGGCTACTCCTCAAAAAAAACACAATGTGTATCGGCTTTCTTGAAACAAAATTGGATTTCAGACTCAAAAAACTACGAATTAATATGGAAAAAGATCCCCATCCCGTCCTTTCCCTTCGGCATGGGACAAGAAAAATTTTTGGGGACAGGGACAGTTTTGGGTAAAAGAGGAGCGGGGGATCAAGAACAGAGGAAAAAATCATCGTGTTTCACAAACCTTTTCTCGTTCTGCTGGGAATCCCCCCGCACTGCGCCAGAGAGTTGCAATACCGCGTTCAAAAGTGCACAAGGTCCCCACAAGAAATTACGGTTTTTACGCTTTCAAGTGCAAAAGTTAAACCTTTAGCCCAAAAGTAAGCCAAACGAAAACAGTTTGGGGAAAAATGCTGGGGCGCTTTCTGAGGGGAAGCTTCCAAGCGAGTCTGTTTTCGTGACGAGGCAACTTTTTATGTTTCGGGGAAAATTTCGCAGACACAATGAAAATCTGGGGTTTAAACCCCCCCTGAGATTTGGGGGCTTCACGGGGTTCCGAAAGTAATGTGTGGGGTGGAATCATGATTGATCGAATAATTGATCCTTTTCTTCAAAGAGGGGAACAAAATTTCTGCAGATATTTCCTTTACTTTTACCGAATTCTGGGGACCCCAATGATTTACCTACAAAACCCTTATTTTCCCGCAAGATGGGGCACCACCCATTTGGGGACGCCCTGTTTGTCATACCTCAAACAAACTTTCCCGACCGATGGATTGGGAAAGGGGGGGCCAATTCCTGGCCACCACGTTCGCCAGATATCATCCCTTGGACTTCTTTTTATGGGTTATGTAAAAGATACGTGTATCAAAAAAAAGGTACTGGGTATTGCTGACTTGAACAAAGGATTCGTAACAAATTTCCACCACTGATGGCCTATGCACAGCGAAATGGCAAGAAAAAGAGTACCCACTTTATGTTCTCCGTGCAATAGTGGGCCCTATAAGGTCAATTAAAAAGATTTTTAAAAATTTAAAAATATTTTTAAAAAAAAAACCAATTTGGGTTTAGATATCTCATAAATGCTTTTTTATTATTTTTTTTCAAATTGTAAAAAGACTTTTAGGGGCACCCTTATTTCATTGTGTTTAATTTTTATTATTTTTGTGCAAGGGAGGTATTGTATAATATTATATATAATAAAATATAATATTTATATAAAATATATATAATTATATAATTTATATTATTAAAATTAATTACATATATGTATATATTTTTTTTTTTTCGATTCAATATTCACTCTTATACGTCAGTGATTGTGCAATGTAAGGGTTTTATTCTCTTTCTTTCCTGTTGTTTCCATGAATATGTAAAAAATTTACAGTGAATAGCGGGGTTTTTCTTTTTTTCCCTTTGTTTTCTTGTGAATGCTCACAATTGACCCGCAAAAAAAGGGTAAAATTCCAGCATCGTCTTTACTCACCCTTTTAAACAAAAAAAATTTCTGATTTAAAAAAAAAAAAAACGTTCTAATGTTAAAAATTGTAAAGAAAAGGGGTTTCACAGTAAATCTCTCGATATAAACGGGATAATCGTTTTTACCTTTTAGCACTGTGATTGCAAAAAAAGGACAAAAAAATTTTCAAGTCAAACGTACTCCAAAAGAAAAATTTTCCGCAATTTCAATTACGTATGCAAAAAAAATTTTGTTTTTTAAACCATTTTCAAATATATAGTTTAAAATCCAACAAACCAAGTACAAATCATTACCAAAAAATTTACGCACTTTTTCCCTCACTAATGGAATTAAGAAAAAAGCAAATGTTAGATAATATTCTGCAATGAAAAGAATGATGGGTTAATCGAAAATTCGATCTCCCTCTCCCTTTTCTTAGAGAAATGTGGTGTGGGAGTGCGTGGGGCATGCTCGTGCGTGTGTGTGGTCCTATAATTTTCTCTATACCTACACACACCACACAACACAACACACACACACCCACACACAACACACATTTTTTTACATTGACTTATTTTTATGATGCATGTATTTGGGGATGTATAGTTTGTATTGTGTTTATTGGTCACACCACACACACACCACAACACATATTATAAAAAAATATAATATAATTAATTTTATATATATATATTATTTGTGTGGTTTTTGTTGGTGGTGTGGGGTTTTTGTGTGTGTGGTGGTTGTGTGTGTGTGTTGTGTGTGTATGTGGTGTGTGTTTGTGTTGTGTGCTACTTATTAAATTCCCGGTTTTTGTCTGTGGGGCCCCTAGAAAGCCAGAATTGAACGATTTTCCCCTTTTTCCCCCTGTGAAATTTAATTCACCAAATTTTTTTTTTAGAATTTGTAAAAATTATAGAACGATATCCACATCAGCTATGCAAAAAAAGGGGCTCTTCTTATCCCGATATAGCTAGTATTTTTTCCAATTTCGCAAAAAAAAAAAGTCTGTGTGTATTTAAAAAAATAAATTTAAATATTGGACACATAAAGGAAAAAGTTGCAAAAATAGTCCCCCTTATTTGAATTAAAAAAGCAACTTTATAAGGGACGAGCAATAACGTAAAATTTCCCAAAACTAAAAATATTTTGATGAAATATCACTGGCCCCTCATTGATTAATTTGATTTAACTACCATTTTAATTCACTCTTAGTTAATTAAAAATTAGAAAGAAATGAAAAGGATATAGTGATGTAAATATTTTCAAAAGGAGGACCTTTTAACACATGTAGATATGGGATACTTATTTTGGAATACTCTTACTTTTGTAGCGTTGGTGCAATTTTTCGTGAAATTTTTATATATTAAATATATATATTATTTTAAAATATATATATATAAATATTATTATTATATATATATACATATAATATTAAAAATATATATATATATTTCTTTTTGTTCGTGTACTCTCTCTTTTCTTTTCATAATGATAAAGAAGTGTTCCCCCCCTTCCTCTTCCCCTTTCCCCCCTTCTCTCTTCTCTCTCCCTCTCCTCCTCCCTTCTCTTTCCCTCTCTCTCCTTTTTCCCCTTCCCTCCTCTCTAGTTCTTTATTTCTCTCTGTTTCTTTCTTTCTCTCTGTTTCTCTCTCAGTCTTTTCTTTCTCTTCTCTCCCCCTTTCTCTCTCTCTCTCTCTCTCTCCTCTCTTTCTCTCTCTCTCTCTCTTTCTCTTCTCTCTCTCTTTCTCTCCAAAAAATAACTGTTCCCATCCTTCTCCCCTCTCTCTCTCTCTTTTTTTCTTTCCCCTTCTCTCTCTCTTCTTCCTCCTTCTCCCTCCTCCTTTTCTTCTCCCTCTCCTCTCTCTCTCTCTCTCTCCCCCCTCTTTTCCCCCTCTCCCTCCCTCCCTCCCTCTCTCACTCCCTCCCTTCCTCTTCCTCCCCCTCGTTCCTCTTCTTCCTTTCCCATTCCCCCTTTTTTTTTCCCCCCCTAAACCCCCCCCCTTTTCCCCTTCCCCCCCCCCCCATTTTTTCCCCCCGGTCCAATATTAAAAAAAGGTAGATTTTTTTGAAAAATCCCCCCTTTTCCGGTTAATAACCCCCGAAAAGGAAAAAGAAAAATTTTGGGGAAAAAATTTTTTTTTAGTTGAATAAAGAATAAAGGGAAAAAAAGGGAAAAAATAAAAAAGAGAAAAAAGGTGAGGGGGTTGAAAAGAAAAAGGGGGGGGAAAGGGAAAAGGAAAAGGGGAAAGAGAAAAAAAAAAAAAAAAAGGGGGGGGGGGGGGGGGGATTTAAAATGGTTCATTACATTTTATGAGTTTTTTTACACACATCATAAATTGAAATGGTTTTTCCCCTTAAAATTAGATAATAATTGCAAGGGAAATTATTAACATTTCTCTTTTCAGAAGCAACTTAGCACTTTTTCACGCATGGTGAAGTTGATAAAAATTTTAGTGTAATTTTTATAAAGCTTTAAGGCTTCAAAACTTTGTGTAAAAATATTGTTTCAGTAAAAATACTATTTCATTTAGGGAAAAGAAGAAAAGGAAGAAAGTTTTAAGGCATTTTTACTTGTGCCACACACACACACACAACCCAAAAACATATAATATATAAAATATATATATATTAAAATAATATATATATTATATATATATATATATTATATAATATATATATTTTTATTATTATTTATGTGTGGGTTTTGTTGGGGTTGTGTTGTGTGTGTATGTAAAAATAATATAATATATTATATTATAATTTTTATATATAATATATATATATTTTATATATATTATATATATATATATATACCTATGTTTTGTGTGTGTGTGTCTGTGTGGCGTGTGTACATACATATATTTCAATAAGTAGATAAAAAATATAATATAAAATTTTTTATATATATATATTTTAATATATATATATAATATATAAAATATTTTATAATATATATTTTAAAATAATATAATAATATATATTATAAATATTTATTAATAATATATATATATATTAAAATAATATAAAATATAAATAATATTACGATACATTAAAAAAATATAAAATTTTGGTGTGTATGTTGTTTGTGTGTGTGCTGTGTCTGTATGTGTGTCTGTGTGTTCTGTACTGGAAAAAATTTCGAAAAAATTTTAAAACCGTTTCCTTTTTCTGTCAGGTGGAAATTTTTTAAACAGTTTGAAAATAGTTTAAACACTGGAAACATGTTTGAAGGACACGGTTTTTGGATGCATGCTTTTCCGGGTTTTTTTTCTATTTTTTCTGCAATTATAGGGGAGAATCGCGATGCAAGATATCCTTATACTTGTTTTCCTTTTTTTATTTTTTGGGCTATTAAAAAATCTCTTCTCTCTCTCTTCTCTCTCTCTCTCTCTCTCTCTCTCTCTTCTCTCTCTCTTCTCTCTCTCTCTCTCTCTCCCCTTCTCTCTCTCTATCTCTGTATCTTTGAGACATGTGAGTTTATTTGTGTGTCTGTGTGTGTGTGTGTGTGTATTGCGTGTGTGGTGTTGTGGTGTATGGTGTGTGTGTGTGTGTGTGTGTGTGTGTGTGTGTGTGTGTGTTTGTGGTGGTGTGTGTGTTCGTGTATGTGGTTTTTTGCTTTGGGGTTTGTGGGGTGGTGTGTGTGTGTGTGGTTTGTGTGTGTGTGGTGTGTGTGTGTGTGTGTGTAGGGGGGGGGGGGGTTGACGAGGGGGCGGACATAGAGAGAGAGAGAGAGAGAGGGGAGAAGAGAGAGAAGAGAGGGGAGAGAGGGGAGAGAGAGAGAAAAGAGGAGAGAGAGAGAGAGAGAGAGAGACGCACAAAAAATACTTGAAAAAAAAACACCAAAACACTTACACACAGACGCAGACTAAAAATAGAGGGGGAGAGGAAAGTGAATTTAGAGGATATGAATGAATCACTTTACTCGTGAGATTTTAAGCTTACTTACTGACCATCCTATCCTATCACAAAGGGTTTTCACCCCCTCTGGTAATTTAAAAGGAGTCGAAAGTTATCATAAGTAAAATAATTATATTTTAAAATATATATATATAATAATATAAAATATATATAATATATTAAAATATTATAAATATATATAATATTAATATATAAAATTATATATATATATTTAAAATATTATTATATATATTAAAATGTTATTGTTAAATTATATATGTATTATTAATTTAATTTTTATAATCTAATATTTATATTGTAAGATTTATATATTATTATATATATTATATATATATATAATATATTATATTTTATAATATATACATAATTTTATATAATATATATATATAGATTTTATTTTTTTTTTTACATATATATATATATATATATATATATAAAAATATATATTATTATATATTATATTGTATATATATATACATAAACACACAAGAAACCACGGGGGTCTTTTTGACCGACAGGGTTTATTTCCTTTTTTAGTCGTCGTTTTGTCACCTCCCTGTGTGCATGACGACTGGCGCCGAACTTCTTTAAATGCTACTACCTCCCTTTAAGACATAAGGGAGTGGATTGCTTTTTCGGAAAATAAACGACAGAATAGAGTAGAAAAAACACGATGGTTTTCCTTTATTCGTTTCCCGAGCAAAGATATTACGACACAGTTTCCCCTCTTCTTTTTTTTTGTTGATAAAACCGAGGGTTGACTTTAAAAACTTTTTTTTTCCCGTTCCTTAATTTTTTCTCTCTTTTTTTTTTTATAGTGAGGTTTAAACCCTAAGCATTTAAATTTTTAAAACTTGTTTGGGATCACCGGGTTCCTTTAGTGAAAAGGTCGTGCCTCCCTGTTACATTAATAATGATAGTGATCAAATTTAAAAACTTTTTTAGGTAACAGATAAACATAAACAAATTGATACCCTCCATATTCCCTTACAAGGGGAAAATGCAAAAGAATGACACACTTGTTTTGTGGAGTGCAGTGTCACTTATCACGAAAATGCATTCCTAAGCCAAGGAAAAAGAGATGCATGGAATTCGAATTTTCCAGGCGACGGGGTGAGAAAAAACAATTTCTGCAGGGGCACTGCCGCTGGTCTGACAAGGAAACCCCCAACT
>NW_023639656.1:0-2500 GCF_015228065.2 Penaeus monodon
CCCCCCCCCCCAGGGACCAGATTTGCCCGGGCCCAGGGAGAAGGGGGGAGCCTGTTCATCTATCCTGCTTTGATTCTCCGCTGGAGAAGGACCAGGGAGCAGTCGGGGGTGTTTGCAAGGACGCCGCGCCGTAGGAGCCCCGGGCCCTGGACCTGAGAGGGGGCGCTTGCGATGGAGGAGACAGTACCGCGGCGGCGAGCGTACATAAAGCGGAATGAGGAGGACGTAACGGCGCCGGATGAAAAGGACGGGGAGGGGGGGGGGGGGTGTCGTGGTGTGAAGAGAAGGCCGAACTGACAAGTAAAGCAAAAAAAAAAAAGCCCCAAAAACTATGATATACAGATACCGATAAAAACAGTATTATGATAAAATAATGATATCACACATACATATTTATAATTGTAAGATAGTTATGTATATATTATTTTATATATATATATATATATATATATATATATATATATATATGTATGTATATGTATGTGTCTGAAGCGCTTTATAATAAACATAAGTATAAGGTGTATATGTGTGTACAAATGTATATGTGTGGGTGCGTGTGCGTGCGTGCGTTGTGTGGTGTGTGTGTGTGTGTGTGTGGTGGGTGGTTGGTGTGTGTGTTGGGTGTGTGTGTGTGTGGTGTGTGTTTTGTGTCTGTGTGTGTATTATAATTACATAATGCATTATATTTATATCACAATATACATATATTTACACATATGTAAATATACATATACGTATGTGTGTATGGATATATGTATTTTAAATGCATGTATAATATATATATAATATAATTATTTTATGTATGTGTGTGTATGTGCGTGTGTGTGTGTTGTGTGTATGTGTGTGTGTGTGTGTGGGTGTGGGGTGGGTGTGGGGTGTGTGTGTGCATGAAATTATATATATTATATATTATATTATATATAATATATTATATTAAATATTATATAATACATAGATGTATATATATAATATATATTTGTATATAGATGCATATATATATATATATATATATATATATATATATATATATATATATATACATAATTCTTCGTAGCCTCTCCAAAACGCCAAACACTTTGATACACTATAATACTTCCTTAAACATGATTGCCCTGCATCATGTGAATATTATTCTCTCCAAAATACCAAGAAAAAGGCTGTGTATCTTGATCTGTTGATTCATTACAGGCACCAAGACAAGTAAATACCTGTAATCATTAGAATTATCCAACTGTGAGCTTCATACCCTATGGATATGGAGCTCACTTGCGGTGAATACGATAAGACGCAAAACTTCAAGCAACACAACATCAGAACTTCTCTTCGCGATAAATGGAGGGAGCAGTGAAGGCATACCTCAAGAAACAAATTGCGAGAGATTAGAGATGAGCTAGGCAGATGGGTGACCAGCGTCCATCCCATCCGATAAGTAGAACTTGCATTAACAAGTTTGAGAATCGGGGATACAAGGTTGACTCATGGGTCGATGATGGCTAAAAGTGAAGCACGCTGTGAGTGATGCCAAGAGCCATGAATGATCGCACAGGTAGTGGAAAGATGCAACTTTCTTAGACAAAAGGCGTATATATTTATCTCCCATATATATACTGAAAAATGTATTATGACATAGAAAGTCTCATTAGTTTCCTAAGGTAGACAAAAATTATAAACAAAATTTAATTATGCATCATATTCATGCAATAATAAATTCTTTTTAATCATTATACTATTCATTTTTTCTTAAAAAATACTTTGTCTATTGATAGATTCTTGAACATGTTATTCCCACAAGGTATTCGCTCCGGCATCTACTCCCCTGGGAAGGATCACGGGTCAGCCACCCCAGTATAAAGACCCAGTCGACTACAGGATGTCAACATGGCGCCAAGTAGTTCGTCAAACATATATATATAATGTGTGTGTGTGTGTGTGTGCGTGTGTGTGCCCCGTACACACACACACACACACACACACACACACACCCCACACCAAACACACACACACACACACACACACACACACACACGCATTTTATATAATAAAATATATATATATATATAAAAATATATATGTATAAACAAACACCAACACACACACAAACACACACCCCACACACACACACACACCACACACACAACACCACACACACACACACCCACACATATACATGTCTATGTGTGTATATGCCTATATATAAATTAAAATGCATACACATATATATTTAATGTTTTTGTTGTATGTGTGTGTATATATGTATATGTAAATTTATAGAAATATAAAAACATACATTATTTATAAAATACATATATATATATTTTATATATATATATATATTATATATTTTAATATATATAAAATATAATATGTATATATATATATACATATCCATATATAAATACAATTTTTTTTTATATGTATGTATATATATACACACACACACACACACACACACACACACACACACACACACACACACACACATATATATATATATATACAG
>NW_023639656.1:10000-11939 GCF_015228065.2 Penaeus monodon
ATTTTTTTTTTTGTGGGAATCATAGCAAAATCCGTGACTATAATTTCCTTCTTCTTTTCCAGAGAAAAAAAACTGTCTTGTTTTCTTTAGTTTTGAAACTTCCATTACTTTTCCAATTGGTCTCACTTATTCCTAGTATTTGAATGTTGTATCTATCCATTTCGTTACAGACAGTATGTAATTTACCCATCTCTTTCATTTTCCTAACGTTCCACATTCCGATTTTTAATGTGTTTTTTTAATTGGGCATGTTTTCTTTATCTTTTTTGTCTTCCAGATGCATATTTAACATTGTCAGCCTGGTTGCCCACTGAATAACGCGCCCCTTGATAACCCACGCGACGGCGATGTGGTAAAGAATTATCATTTCTGAATTTAATCATTGGTGTAGAGGTCTGTCAGGAGAAAAAAAAAAATTGAGTGGAATCCCCCAGGCTCCTTCTCACTCGCAGTCTCCAACTAACTAGGAGGAACTATCTCTGCCGCTTTAAACAGTTACACTGTAATACGCCAGACATATTATTTGATGAAACCAGTAATCAGTAAACCGAATTTTGTTTTCACCAGATATCCACTGCCCTGCTGCGCAGTTTTAAACCGCAACCTGGCATAGGGAGCTAATGGGGTTTGCTATCCTTGTTCAAGGGAACCCCAGGGTGCAGTTTATTGTCTTACCCAGGACAGATTATAAAATATATATATATATTATATATATATAATATATATTTTATATATATATATAATGTATGTATATGTATATGTGTATATATATATTTATATTTTATATATATATATATATATTATATATATATAATATATATATATATATATACACACACACATATATAGGGTTCCTTCGTTTACGGCCATGAGCCGGGCTTAAAATGAACTTGCGGTGATAATAACTGTGTAAGCCTATATAAAGCATGATGCCCGCAATGCGTTGCCATTATTTGCAACCAGAGACACTACCATCAGTACATATTCACCTAACCTTAAACTAAAGAAGCATAAATTCCAGCATTACTGAGGACAAGATATCGAACTTCGAGAGGAAAGAGATATGGGTTTCAGTTATTAGTCATAAAGGATGGCACATAGTAAAATCCATAATCCTAGGGTGAATTCCGTGTAGAATGGGCAGGTAGGTGTACTGGAGGTGATCTAAATATATGTGTGAATGAGCGACCGATTATTTCGGCAAGTATAAAGAAATAAACATGAATAATATGATGAGAGCAGCCGAACATAACAAAATTAATTTAAAATCGAAAGGTAATCATTTGTTCTGAGAGAAATGATATATACTAAATTGTGCGATCTGAGGATAAAAATGATAACAGACAGAAAAATACTAACACAATACATCAATTACGGGATGGTTAGGGCTGGTGAATGAGGTGTGAAGTGAGGGTGCGTGTCACTTAGGTTTGATCTCAGTGTGTGATTCGTTTGTTATGTTGAAAAAAAAAAACAGTGGTTGACAGCGAGAACTTATGTAGTATAGAGTTAGTAGTGTGCGTTCGTAGAGTGGCGTGTACTTGAATTTGAAAGAAGGCAACTTGTATGCAAGGTATGGGTGGGTATAGGGAGGGCAATATTTACTCTGGCACTAATGGTACACTTACTTTTAATAGTGACGAGGAAGTGTTGGTGGTGGTAGGTAGAACTGCGACTTAATCGCTGTCCTGACGAGGGTTCGCGAAGACTTGTCGAGGTAGGTGATCCGGATTGGCGAGTGTGGCGGATACACCTTCAGCGACTTCGTCAGGAGGGTAGCACAGGCGTGAATGGTCAGCACGAAGTAGTAGGACAGACATAGTCCGGGTCAGAAGAGGAGTTGGTAGCGATGGCTGAGAGTTAAGGGAGGCGAGGAGACACTTCGACAGGAGTAATTTGTCGGTAGATCAGCAACAGGGCGTCGGCGGGCAGGGGTTTG
>NW_023639659.1:5000-7500 GCF_015228065.2 Penaeus monodon
CGGTGAACCCCCCCGGTTGGAACACGTGGTCCTGCCAACTGTACCCCATGATTTAGGGGGAAAGGGGCTTATTACAAAAGGCCCTCAAGGGGAGACTCCAAGACACTGGATACTTCCAGGGGTTTTGCTTCCATAGGTCCCAAAACTAGGGATTATATGGGCCCTTTAAGAAAACGGGAAACTTGGGGGCCTTCTGGGATTTGGTTTCCCGCATCTTTCCCAAACGCTCTTTTTGTCAAATTCATGGCGCCCTGTTGGGCCCGGACCAAACCGTTTTTACTGGGCTTTTATGGTCCCGTAAACCCCCAGAGAATGGACTAGGGTACCAAGATATGTAAAACTTTTTGGGATTGCTTTTAATTCCCTCCCGCAACATGGTCGCTGAAAGGTTTTTCTCCTTAAAAGGCCCCCCAAAATCCTGAATCTTGGTCTGGTCCAGGGGACCTCTAGGCCTAGGGGGGTTCACCCCATTGCAAAATGCTCAAGAGCCGCCACAAGTGAAATTTTCCCAAGGGCTTTAGATAGGTGGCAAAATCGGCGGGAAAAGGGGCCCAAAAAGGGTTTTTAGACCTTTTATATTGCCTAGTGTTGCTCCCCACTGCTTTGGGTAGTATTCTGCCTATTATACAGGGGCCTTTTCAGGTGTTTTAAAAGGGTTTTGGGGTAAGGACACACCTTTCCTTTCCCCCCCCCCTGAAATTTAAAAGGGGAAAAAGTTCGACTTTCCCCCACCACACTTTTTCAGCAATTTCAGTACCATTTTTAGGGGGCCAAAAAATCTTGGGGTTTGGAATTCCCTAGGGCTCAGGATTTTTACCCCAAATGATTTTCCCGTGCCCGAGTCAAACGGGCCCTTTTTGAGGGCGATGTAAAGGTTTTCCAAGCAAACCCCCGTTTTTCCCCAAGTAACTGAAAAGGGGGGTTTGTTTTAACGGTCTATCGGGGCTTTGCCAGGGGTAAATCCAGACATTCCCCCGGTCTCCCAATGGCCCGAGTAGGGGGGTTGCGGTCTGTTTTAGAAGAATGTGAGGGGAGAACCTTGCCTGGTATGCTGACGCGTAATGCCGGGGGGAGGGAAAGGTGGGCGGGGGGGCTAGGGTTCAAGCAGGTTGTGAGCCCTCAGAGAGGGAGCACTTTATAGCGCGTCGGCAAAGGGCTTTTTTCTTCCCCGGGGAACTAAAAAAAATTTGGGCAAAGGATCCCAAAATTTTGCTAGAACTTCAATTGCGCCGGGCGCGTCGTCCATGGAAAGGGTTTCCCCACCTTTAAATTGGACGTGAGGGGGGGTGATCAGTGTGCACTTCTATCTGATATCCCCAAGTTAGCTCCCCGAAAGTGACGGAGGGCCCATGTGATCATAGTGTTTCGGTCCTCGTATAAAACGTTTCTCCGGGCTAAATTGAGGGTGCACTTGCAAAAGCAATGGCGCGTTTTTTTTCGAAATGGCCATGTTTCTGGGAGTACTGCTCCGAGCCCGAGGTTTGGGGGCTCATGTTGAGGCAAAAGCAAATTAAAATCGGGGAGGTAAGGTAGAGCCTTAATTGTCGCGACTTAAGGTTGTAAATGTGGGCTTTTTCCTCGTCTGTCCCGGGCCAAATAGAACCCTTTTTTAAGGAGATTTTAAAGGGGTGTCCGATGGACCCGTAACCTTGAATGAACGGCCCGTAAAACCTAAAGGCCTAAAATGATCTCAACCCTTCGGTTTTTAGTCGGCAATGATTTAACTTTTAAATCATTAGGTGCTCCTTTTTAGAGACAAGGTTTTGGCCTAAGAATTCTAACTTAGTTTTGAAAACTGCCTTTCCCAGTTGAATAGTAATCCTGCAGTTATACCTATTAAAACCGCGCAATTTTTTTTTCGTGTTCGGAGGGAAGTGGCAAATTAAAATATCTCTAATACACAGGACCAAATCGTTAATTAATCCTTTAGAAAAAAGTGCATTAATCTCAAAAATAAAGGGGGGAATTTGCGGAAAAGGCCCAAAAAGGGCATACTAAAATTCAAAGTGCCCCATTGAGTCAGAAACCCGTATATGGCACGCTCTCAGGACCATAGGAAGCCTTTGAAAGGTAAATATTAAAAAAATCTTTTAGGAGCCAGTCTTGAAACAACAATCAAAGATTAGGAAATTGGGAAGGGTTCTACACTGTTAATTTTTCAACTTGCGATAGTCGCCATGGGCGGAAATAACCCTTTTTTGGAAAAGTGTCATCATTCCCATCATCATCTTTTATTACCTTTATCTCTTTAAATAAAAGTATATCATTATTGAAATTTTATTATCATTTTTTTTTTATTTCAGTTTTAATTATATTTTTTTGCAACTATACTAATAAAAACAAAAAAAATATAGAATAACAATAAATCGATAAAAAACGATTTTATAAAAAATTATTTACCTCGTTATTTTAATTATATCGTTTTACTGTAATTATTACGTTATAAAAATTATTTTTCCAATTATACTACCATAAAAATAATAATTGATAATATAACAAT
>NW_023639659.1:10000-12500 GCF_015228065.2 Penaeus monodon
GTTATTATTAGTTATAATATATTTTTTGGCAATAATACTAATAATAATAATAATAATAATAATAATAATATTGATAATAATAAGAATAAGAATAATGATAATAACAACGATAATAGTAACAATATTAATGATCATCAAATGTTATCCAAATTCTCTTTATTCTCACTTTTTATCATCATTATTGTCATAATTAATAGAATTCTGGTAATTATTATCATTATTTCCCTAATAATTGCCAAAATCATCAAATGAATGGAAAAAAAGGTCCTTTTGGAGTATACTCTCAAAAGGCTATATTTTCCTAGATTTTTCGACTTTTAGGATTTTTTTTTTACCTTTTTTATTATATATGAACACAATTCCTGTTATTATCTTTATTATCATTACTATACTCATTATTGTCATTATCATCATCATTATCATCATTATTGCAATTATTATCATCATTATTGCAATTATTATAATCATTATTGCAATTATTATCATTATTATTGCAATTATTGCAGTTATAATACATATCTTTACAAGTATACTAATAACAACTAAAATAATATTAGTAATAACAATAATAGCGTCTTTATAATAATTATTTATATAATTATCTTAATTCATATCGTTATTATTATAATTATTAATGATATAATAATCATTTTTGCAATTATACTACCAGAAAAATAATAATAAGGATAATAATAACAATAAAAATATAATAACAATATTATTACGATTATTATTATTATACTTATTATTATTATTATTGTTATTATTTCAGTTATATTTATCAGTTATACTAATAGTTAAAGTAATAATAATAATAATAACAATAATAATAATAATAATAATAATAATAACAATAATAATAATGATAATAATAATGATAATAATAATAATGATAATAATAATAATAACAATAATAATAATAATAATAATAATAATAATAATAATAGTAATAATAATAATAATAATAATAATGATAATAATAATAATAATAATAATCATCAATTGTTATCCATATTCTCTTTATTCTCACCTTTATCCTCATTATTGTCATAATTAATAGAATTCTGGTAATTATTATCATTATTACCCTAATAATTGCCAAAATCATCAAACGTCATTTTGGAGTATACTCTGAAAAGGCTATATTTCGCTAGATTTTGCCGCTTTTCGAGATTTAGATTTTCTTCTTTTACCTTTTTTATTATCATCTTTATTATCATGATTATCATCAGTATTGTCGTTAACATCATCATTATCATCATTATTGCAATTATTATCATTATTATTGCAATTATCATCATCATTAATGCAATTATTATCATTATTATTGTAATTATTACAGTTATACTATATATTTTTACAACTATACTGATAACAACTAAACTAATATTAGTAATAACAATAATAATAACAATAATAGCGTTTATATAATAATGATTTATATTATTATCTTAATTAATATCGTTATTACTGTAATTATTACTGATATAATAATCATTTTTGCAATTATACTACCAGTAAAAATAATGATAATGATAATAATAGCAATAATAATATTAATAATAATATTATAACGATTATTTTATTATATTAATATTATTGTATTATTACAGTTATGATGTATTTTTTGGCAATAATACTAATAGTTAAAGTAATAATAATAATAATAATAATAATAATAATAATAATAATAATAATATTAATAATAATAATAATAATTACTACTACTACCACTACTACCACTACTACTACTACTAACAATAATAATAATAATAATGATAATAATAATAATAATAATAATAATAATAATAATAATAATAATAATAATAATAATAATAATGATAATAGTAATAAAGATAATAGTAATAATATTAATCATAAAATGTTATCCAAATTCTCTTTATTCTCACTTTTATCATTATTGTCATTATTAATAGAATTCTGGTAATTATTATCATTATTACCCTAATAATTAACAAAATAATCAAATGAATGGAAGAAACATCTTTTTGGAGTATACTCTGAAAAGGCTATATTCAACTAGATTTAGCCGCTTTCTCGACTTTTGGGATTTTTTCCTTTTACATTTTTTTTTATTATATATGGACACAATTCCTGTTATTATCATTATTATCATGATTATCATCATTATTGTCTTTATCATCATCATTATCATCATTATCATCATCATTATCATCATTATTGCAATTATTATTTTTAAAACTATACTAAAAACAACTATAATAATAATAGTAATAACAATAATAATAACAATAATAACTTTTTATAATAATTATTTATATCATTATTTTAATTAATATCATTATTACTGATATTATAGTCATTTTTACAATTATACTACCAGTTAAAATAATAATAATGAAAATAATAACAATAATAATATTAATAACAATATTATAACGATTATTATTTTTATTATGCTTATTATTATAATATTGTTATTATTAGTTTTAGTGTATTTTTTTGGTAATAATACTGA
>NW_023639659.1:13931-18931 GCF_015228065.2 Penaeus monodon
ATTAATATTATTGAATAAACTGAAATAATACAATAATAATAATATAAGTATATAATAAAATCGTATAATATGTATTATATTTATTTATTTCCTTATTATTATTTTTCTGGTAGTATAATTGCAAAAATGATTATTATATCATTAATAATTATAATAATAACGATATGAATTAAGATAATTATATAAATAATTATTATAAAGACGCTATTATTGTTATTACTAATATTATTTTAGTTGTTATTAGTATACTTGTAAAGATATGTATTATAACTGCAATAATTGCAATAATAATGATAATAATTTCAATAATGATTATAATAATTCCAATAATGATGATAATAATTGCAATAATGATGATAATGATGATGATAATGACAATAATGAGTATAGTAATGATAATAAAGATAATAACAGGAATTGTGTTCATATATAATAAAAAAGGTAAAAAAAAAATCCTAAAAGTCGAAAAATCTAGGAAAATATAGCCTTTTGAGAGTATACTCCAAAAGGACCTTTTTTTCCATTCATTTGATGATTTTGGCAATTATTAGGGAAATAATGATAATAATTACCAGAAATCTATTAATTATGACAATAATGATGATAAAAAGTGAGAATAAAGAGAATTTGGATAACATTTGATGATCATTAATATTGTTACTATTATCGTTGTTATTATCATTATTATTATTCTTATTATTATCAATATTATTATTATTATTATTATTATTATTATTATTATTATTATTATTATTATTATTATTAGTATTATTGCCAAAAAATATATTATAACTAATAATAACAATAATAATAGTAATAATAATAATAATAATAATAATAATAATAATAATAATAATAATAATAATAATAATATTGTTATTAGTATTATTAATGTTATTATTATCATTATTATTTTAACTGGTAGTATAATTGCAATAATTATTATAACAGAAATAATTACAGTAATAACGATATTAATTAAAATAATGATATAAATAATTATTATAAAAACGTTATTATTGTTATTATTATTGTTATTACTATTATCATTGTAGTTGTTATTAGTATAGTTTTAAAAATATATATCATAACTGCAATAATTGTTATAATAATGATAATAATTGTAATAATGAAGATAATAATTGCAATTAATATGAATAATATGATAATGATGATAATGATGATGATAACGACAATAATGATGATAATCATAATAATGATGATTAAAGGAATTGTGTCCATATATAATAAAAAAGTAAAAGAAAAAAATCCCAAAAAGTCGAAAAAGCGGCAAAATCTAGCGAAATATAGCCCTATGAGAGTATACTCCGAAATGACATTTTTTTCCATTCAATTAATTTTTTTGGCAATTATTAGGGTAATAATGATGATAATTACCAGAAGTAAATTAATCATGACAATAATGATAAAAGTGAAAATAAAGAGAATTTGGATACTATTATCATCATCATTATTATTACTTTTTTTTAATTATTATTATTGTTATTATTATTATTATTATTATTATTATTATTATTATTATTATTATTATAAATAATATAATTATTATTACTTTAATTATTAGTATTAATGCCAAAAAATATATTATAACTTTAATAATAACAATAATAATAATAATAAGTATAATAATAATAATACTAATCATTATTATAATGTTATTAATATTATTATTGATATTATTATCATTATTATTATTTTTATTGGTAGCATAATTGTAAAAACATTAATTATAAAAGTAATAATTACAGTCATAGCGATATTAATTAAAATAATGATATAAATAATTATTATAAAAACGTTATTATTGTTATAATTGTTGTTCTTACTATTATTGTTGTTTTTGTTATTAGAATAGGATTAAAAATATTTATTATAAATGCAATAATTGTAGTAAAATTATAAAAATTACATTAATGATGATAATAATTGCATTAATAATAATAATGCTGATGATAATGATGATAAAAACGATAATAATAATGATAATCATGATAATAATCATAAAAGCTGGAATTGTGTCCACATATAATTAAAAAAGCGTAAAAAAAACAGAAGTCGAAAAAGCGGGATAATCTAGCAAATTATACCCTTTTTTTTTATTTCGTTGATAGTTTTTGTAATTACTAGGGGAATAATGATAATAATTACTAGAATTGTATTAATCATGACAATAATGATGATAAAAGTGAGAATCAAGAGAATTTTTGGTAACATTTGATGATTTAAAATATTATTAACATTATCATTATTATTATTATTATTATTATTATTATTATTATTATTATTATTGTTATTATTATTATTTTGTTATCATTATTAATATTATTATTATTTTGTTATCTCTATTATTATTATTATTGTTATTATTTTGTTATTATTATTATTATTATTATTATTATTATTATTATTATTATTATTGTTATTATTATTATTATTATTACTTTAGTTATTAGTATTATTGCCTAAAAATATATTATAACAGTAATAATAATAATAATAATTAGAATTAGAATAAGAATAAGAATAAGAATAAGAATAAGAATAAGAATAAAAATTATAATAATCGTTTTAATATTGTTATTAATATCATTATTGTTATTATTATCATTATTATTTTTACTGGTATTATAATTGCTAATATAAATATTATAACAGTAATAATTACAATAATAATGATATGAATTATAATAATTATATAAATATTGTTGTAAGTATGTTTGCAAAAATATGCAATATAACTGCAATAATTGATATAACAATAATAAGAATTGCAGTGAGGATGATAATAATGAGGATAATGATGATAATGTTGATAATGATGACGATAGCGATAATAATTATGATAATCATGATAATATCTATGAAAATAACAGGGATTGTGTCCATATATAATTAAAAGGTAAAAGAAAAAATCCGAAAAGTCGAAAAATCTGTAAAATTTTGTGCAATATAGACTTTTGAGAGTATACAAAATGATGTTTTTTTCGGTTTCTGTGATGATTTTTGCAATTATAAGGGAAATAATGATAATAATGACCAGAATTGTATTAATTAAGAAAAAAGGGTGATATAAGTGGGAATGAAGAGAATTTTGATAACATTTCTTGTTTAATAATATTATTAACATTATCATTATTATTATTATTATCATTATTATTATTATTCGTGTTATTATTATTATTATTATTATTATTATTATTATTATTATTTTATTATTATTATTATTATTATTATTATTATTATTCTCATTATTATTATTATTATCATTATTATTATTATTATTATTAGTAGTAGTAGTAGTAGTAGTATTAGTAGTAGTAGTAGTAGTAGTAGTAGTAGTACTAGTAGTAGTAGTAGTAGTAGTTGTAGTACTTTAATCATTAGTTTTATTTCCAAAAAAAAAATTATAACTCTAATAATAAAAATATTAATAATAATAGGTATAATAATAATAATAATCGTTATAATATTGTTATCATTATTATTGTTATTATTATCATTATTATTATTTTTACTGGTAGTATAATTGGAAAAATAATTATTATAACAGTAATAATTACAGTAATAACGATATCAATTAAAATAACGAGGTAAATAATTATTATAAAATCGTTATTATCGTTACTATTATTGTTATTACTATTATTATTTTTGTTGTTATTAGTATAGTTGCAAAAAATATATATTATAACTGAAATAAAAATAATAATGATAATAATAATTGCAATAATGATGATACTTTCATTAATGATGATAATGGTAATAATGATGATGATGGTAATGATGACACTTGTTCCAAAGAAGGATAATACTTTCCGCCCAGTGGTCGACTATCGCAAGTTGAATAAATTAACAGTGTCAGAACCCTTCCCAATTCCTAATCTTAGATTGTTGTTGCAAGACATTGGCTCTAATAATAAGATTTTTTCAACTATTGACCTTGCTAAAGGCTTCCTATGGCTCCTGAGAGCGTGCCATATACGGCTTTCTCGACTCATATGGGACACTTTGAATTTTTAGTATGCCCTTTTGGCCTTCGCAATTCCCCTCTTACTTTTAGCAGATTAATGTCACTTGTTCTATAAGGATTAATTAACGATTAGGTCCTCGTGTATTTAGATGATATTTTAATTTGCTCACCTTCCCTCTCTGAACACGAAAATAAATTGCGTCAGGTTTTCAATAGGCTATCAACTGCAGGATTAACTATTCAACCTAGGAAGTGTCAGTTTTTCAAATCTAAGTTAGAATTCTTAGGCCATACCTTGTCATCTAAAGGTATTGCACCTAATGATTCAAAAGTTAAAGTCATTGCCGACTAAGAAACCAGAAGGAATTGAGATCATTTTTAGGCCTTTCAGGTTTTTACAGGCCGTTCATTCAAGGTTACGGGTCCATCGCGACACCGCTTAATCATCTCCTTAAAAAGGATTCTATTTGGCAGTGGACAGACGAGGAAAAAGCCACATTTACAACTCTTAAGTCGCGACTAATTAAGGCTCCACTCTTAGCCTTCCCCGATTTCAATTTGCCTTTTGTCCTCACCACTGATGCCTCAAACCTCGGGCTCGGAGCAGTACTCCACCAGAAACATGGCCATTCTCGAAAAAAAACGCAGCCCATTGCTTTTGCAAGTCGCACCCTCAATTCAGCGGAGAAACGTTATCATACGACGGACCGTAAACTACTATGTATCACATGGGCCCTCCGTCACTTTCGAGAGCTAATCTTGGGATATCAGATAGAAGTGCACACTGATCATTCCCCCCTCACGTCCATATTTAAAGGTAGGGACCCTCATGGACGACGCGCCCGCGCAATTGAAGTTCTAGCAGAATTTGACGTGACCATTGTTTATTTACCCGGGAAGCAAAATGTCGTTGCCGACGCGCTATCACGTGCTCCCCTCTCTGACGCTCACAACCTGCTTGAATCTAGCTCCTCGCCCACCTTTGCCTCCCGCGGCATTACGCTGCTCA
>NW_023639659.1:30721-33177 GCF_015228065.2 Penaeus monodon
CTTGTCCCTTCTCAGCAGTGTCCGAGCCCTATGCACCATGGAACAACACAAGACTTGATTACCATTCAGCCGAGCCTTGTGACACGCTTCAGTGGCCTCTAACATCTCCAGTGAGATGGAATTCTGCCTTGCCCTCGGGCGTAAGCCAATGGACTCCTTAGCTGCTTTGAGTGTTACATGCTTGAAGAGCTCCCACAGAGCAACTGGGTATATCAGGTTGTTGAGTTCTGTGAATCGGTCAGAGACTGCCATGGTGAATCCATGGGCACACTCCTCCTCCCTTAGTCTGTCCAGGTGAAACACCTTAGGGTGGCCACTGGAGGGACGGGGAGTTTTGAAGTGGACCCGCAGGGTAGCCACAAGCAGCCTATGGTCGTGCCATAGAGCTCGGCACTCCGGTAAACCTTGCAGTTCTGGAGGATCTTCCACCGCGTGCTAACAAGAATGTGGTCGATCTCCTTGGCCACTGTACCCATATCGCTGTACCATGTCCAGCGATGTGGGTTGGAGCGCTGGTACCAGGAGCCAGAGATCCTCATTTTCTGGGACCTAGCAAAGTCTCGGAGAAGGAGGCTATTCTCGCTGCTGGGATCAGCTCCCAAGCCATGGGGCCCAACAGATATCTCATAGCCAGCTCGGTCACAGCCTGATACTGAATTGAAGTCACCCAGAACAATGCGAATATCTCAGTGGGGGCAGTTGTCTGCCACAGATGCGAGTTTGGCGTAAAACGTCTCTTTCACATCAATTTTATATACATCGGTAGGGGCGTCATCTCAACTACCGAGGGCTGAAGTCGGCTGGAGATGGCTATGGCTACATCCTCGAGGTGGTGACCATCGCTGCGGCCCGACCAGTAGTAAGTGTACCCACCCACACTGATCATGCTGCTACCAGGTCTTCTCACCTTTGAGAGGGCAGCCACATCATCTCCCAGTCGCCTCAGTTCCCGTGATAGCAGAGGTAACTGCTCATCCTGCCGCAAGGAACGGATGTTCCAAGTGCCTACCCGGGGTTCAGCAGGCTGTGGGACCATCATCCACTTGTGGGGTTCCCGAGGGCTTTGCCCCACAAGTTTCATGGTGGGTTGGCGCCAGCCGGGGTGCAGGCGGGACGAGTAACTCTCGTTCCAATCCTGCACCCCAATATTTGCCCTCCCAGCGGGACCCACAGCCTGCCTTACTTTCTGGGTGGGAAGGGAAAACACCACTCCCCCCAGCATTTCCATTTATCTGAGACGTTGTCAGTGGGTCTTTCTGGGCGGAGGAGGACTGGCAAGGCCCACCTCCCCCGAGCCGCCCCATTGCCCCATTATTGCCATGATTAATAGAATTATGGTAAATATTATCATTATTACCCTAATAATTGCAAAAATCATCAAATGAATGGAAAAAAATTCACTTTCGAGTATGCTCTCAAAAGGCTATATTTCGGTAGATTTTGCCGCTTTTTCGACTTTTGGGATTTTTTTTTCCTTTTACTTTTCTATTATATATGGACACAATTCCTGTTATTATCATCATTATTATCATGATTATCATCATTATTGTCGTTATCATCATCATTATCATCATCATTATTGCAATTATTATCATCATTATTGCAATTATTATCATTAATGCAATTCTTATCATCATTACTGCAATTATTATCTTTATTATTGCAATTATTGCAGTTATAATATATATTTTTGCGACTATAATAATAACAACAATAATAATAGTAATAACAAAAATAATAACAATAATAACGATTTTATAATAATTATTTATATCATTATTTTAATCAATATCGTTATTACTGTAATTATTCCTGTTATAATAATTATTTTTGCAATTATACTACCAGTAGAAATAATAATAATGATAATGATATATATAAATCATATTAGTAACAATATTATAACGACTAGTATCACTATTATTCTACTTATTATTATTATTATTGTTATTATTGCAGTTATGATATATTTTTTGGCAATATTACTAATAACTAAAGGAATAATAATATAATATAATAATAATAATAATAATAATAATAATTATAATTATAATAATAATAATAATAATAATAATAATAATAATAATAATAATAATAATAATAAATACTACTAGGAGAAATAATAATAATGATAATAATAAAAATAGTAATATTAATAACAATATTATAACGACTATTATTATTATTATTATTATACTTATTATTATAATTATTGTTATTATTATAGTTATATTTTTTTGCAAGAATACTAATAAATAAAGGAGTAATAATAATAATATTAATAATAAAAATAATAATAATAATAATAATAATAATGATAATATTAATAATATTAATAATCATCAAATGTTATCAAAATTCTCTTTATTCTCACTTTTATAATTATTATTGTTCTGATTAATACAATTCTGGTAATTACTATTGTTATTACCCTAATAATTGTAAAAAGCACCAAA
>NW_023639659.1:40777-44233 GCF_015228065.2 Penaeus monodon
CTGATACTTCCGGGTTTTCGTTTCCCATGATAAAAAACTAGCAGTATGTGGCCTTAAGACACGCATTTGGGTCCTCTGCATAGGTCCAGCTTTCCCAAAAGCTCTTGTTATAAAGTTATGGCCCCGGGCCCGACCAACCCATCTCTGATTTCATGGTCTGCAACCCAAGATATGGACTATGCTCCCAAGATATGTAAAACTTTGAAACTTAAATTCCTCGCCGCAAGAGGGGTCGCTGAACGGGTTTTTAAACAGGCCCCCAAATCCTGATCTGGTTTGGCCCGGGACTCTGGGCCTGGGCTTCCCTCATTGCTAAATGCATAAAGAGCCGCCACAATGACTCCAAGGGATCAATAGGATAAATTTTCCGGCAAAGCAAGGTTTGAACCTTTATTGCCTAGTGTTGCTCCACACTGCTTTGGGTAGTATTTCTGCCATTATACAGTCCATACAGGTTTTAAAAAGTTTTGGGTGGGGGGACCAGCCTTGCCCACCCCGAATTAACAGGAAAAGTTCGACATCCCCCACCCCCTTTTCAGACTTTCAGTACCAGTATAAAGGCTTTTTTTGGGCCCAAAAATCGTGTCGGAAGTTCCCCTAGTCTCGGGATCTCCCCCCTGATTCCCAGGCCCGATCAAACCCCCTTTGGGTCGATGTGGGTTGAAAAGCAACCCCTTTCCCACAATACTAAAAGCGTAATAGGGCTATCGGGGCTTCCAGGAAAAATCCGACTCCCCGGGTCTTGTGCCTCAGTGGGTGGTTGGGGATCTTTTTTCGGAGAATGTGAGCGAGAACCTTCCTGGATCTGGCAGGAAATGCCCGGGTAGTTGCTACAATCCCAACGACCCCCTTTCCCCCTTCCCAGAGAGGGATGACCATGCCTTGCGGGTCAGGGGGAATGGCACCAGACTGCAGATGGCAGTCAGGACTGTAACAGCCCCGAACCATGGGTTTCCCCCCCGCCTTTACTTCAGCGGGGGTACCTATGCCGCACTTTCCCCTCTTCACTTGCAGAGCGCATCCAAACCTTTTGGGTGGGGGGTTTCCTCCGTGGGGGGCCCGGCACGGGGATGAGACATCGTTTGCTCCAAGTAACTGTTGGAGGGTCTACCTGGGGACAACGTTCAAATACTCAGCCCAAAAGTTCATAAACCCAACATGATCTGAGAGATCCTCCTCTGCGATTGGACTGCAGTCATCTGTAGGAGGCTTTAAATTCATTTTTTTCAGGGGTTGGTAGGGAGGGCGAAGGTCATTTACCAAGAATGGGCCCTTTAACCTCCTCGAAAATTTCCTGAGAAGTTTTTTGTCCCTTTCGCAGTGTCCGACCTATGCACCATGGAACAAAACAAAACTTGATTACCATTCGCCGAGCCTTTTGACCCCTTCAGTGGCCCTAACATCTCCTGAGATGGAATTCGCCTTTCCCTCGGGTAAGCCATGACTCCCTTTGCTGCTTGAGTGTTCATGCTTAAAAAGCTCCCCCAAGCACTGGGGATATCAGGGGGTTTAGTTCTGTGATGGTCAAGATGCCCTGGGAATCCTGGGCACACTTCCTCCCTTAGTCTGTCCAGGTAACACCTTAGGTGGCCCCCCTGGGGGGGACGGGGGGTTTTGAAGTGGGCCCCGCGGGGCCACAAGCAGCCTATGGTCGTGCCTAGGCTCGCACTCCGGGAAAACCCTTTCAGTCGGAGGGGTCTTTCCCCCGCGTGCTAACAAAATGTGGCGGTCTCCCTTGGCCATTCCCATATCGCTGTACCATGTCCCGCGATTGGGGTTTGGGGCGTGTTTCCAGGAGCCGAGTCCCATTTTTGGGACCCAGCAAAGTCTCGGAGAAGGAGGGTATTCTCGCTGCTGGGGTCAGCTCCCAACCCTGGGGGGCCCAAAAGAAACTCATAGCCAGCTCGGGCACAGCCCGATACTGAATTGAAGTCACCCGAACAAAGCGAATATCTCATGGGGCAGTTTTTTCTGCCCAGATGCGATTTGCGAAAACGTCTCTTTTCCCCCAATTTTAATACATCTAGGGGGGGCTCTCAACTAAGGGCTGAAAATCGGTTTGGGGAGGTATGGCTCATCCTCGAGGTGGGGACCATTTGCTGCGGCCCGACCAAGAATGTACCCCCCACACTGATCATGCTGCTACCGGTCTTTCACCCCTTTTAGAGGGGACCAATCATCTCCCCGTCGCCTCAGTTCCCGTGAAGCAGAGGTAATGCTCTCCCGCCGCAAGCCCCATGTTCCAAGGCCCACCCGGGGGTTTTAGCACGTGGGACCATCATCCACTTGTGGGGTTCCCCAGGGCTTTTTCCCCCCAAGTTTCATTTGGGTTTGGCCCAGCGGGGGGCGGGGGGGACGGTAAATCTCGTTCCAATCCCCCCCCAATATTTGCCCCCCCCCCAGGGACCCACCTGCTTATTTTTTTTGGGTGGGGGGAAAAAACCACTCCCCCCAGCATTTCCATTTTTTCTGAACTTTTTCAGTGGGTCTTTCGGGCGAGGGGACTGGCAAGGCCACTCCCCGAGCCGCCCCATTGCCCCCTATTGCCATGTTAAAGAATTTTGGTAAATATTTTCATTTACTAAAAATTCAAAAAACATCAAAGAAAGGAAAAAAAATTTACTTTCGAGTAGCTCTCAACGAATTTTCGGTAGATTTTGCCGCTTTTTCGACTTTTGGGGTTTTTTTTCCCTTTTTTTTTTATTATATTGGAACCCAAATTCCCGTTATTATCACATTTTTACTGATTATCACATTATTTTCGTTTTTCATCATCATTATCCCATTATTGCAATTATTTTTATCATTATTTAATTATTATATTAAAGCAAATTTTACATCATTACTCAATTTTATCTTTATTTTGCAAATTTTTGCGTTAAATATATATTTTTCGACTATAATAAAAACAACAAAAATTAGAATACAAAAAAAAAAAAAATAATACGATTTTTAATATTTTTTTATCATTATTTTTTTCAATATCGTTATTACTGTAATTATTCCTGTATAAAAATTATTTTTGCAATTATACTACCAGTAAAATAAAAATATGATAATATATAAAAATCATATTTGTAACCAAAATTTTTAAAAGACTAGTTACTATTATTTACTATTTTTTATTATTTTTGTTATTATTTCGTTGATATATTTTTTGGCAATATACTATAAATAAAGGAAAAATAAATAATATAAATAATAAAATAATAATAATAATAATATTAAATAATTTAAAAATAAAAATAATAAAAAAATAATATAAAATAATAATAATAATAAATACTACTAGGAAAATAATTAAAATGAAATAATAAAAAAAGTAATATTAAAAACAATATTATAACGACCATTTTATTTTATTATACTTATTTTATAATTTTGTTATTATTTAGTTATTTTTTTTGCAGAATACTATAAATAAAAAGTAATAAATAAAATTTAAAAATAAAAAAT
>NW_023639660.1:0-11937 GCF_015228065.2 Penaeus monodon
AAAAACCCCGGGTCAGTAGAGTGAAAATCAACAAAGAACAACAAGGCTAGAAAAAAGTCATCACTAAAAAAAAAAACCGAGACGACGAAAAAAATCGGGGAAGAGAAAAAATAAAGGGAAAAGTAAACGACTGCGGGCTGGGAACGAAAAAAGAATTCCAAAACAAACTGTAAATTTCAAAAATCAAGACCAAAAAACGCAATAAAAAAAACCAACAAAAAAAGGAAAAAAGTGAAAGTACTCGAAAAGCTAGTAATAGTACTAAAGGCAAAAAATAAAAGAAAACTGCAGCCGAAAAAAAGTCAACCAAATGGGCCCAAGGGGCAAAAGGAAACATTCGAGTTCACGCAGGTCACTAAAACCCTTTTAAAAAAAATGAAAGGAACAAAAAAACTGTCCCAAATTATATCAACCCAAAAAGATCTAACTGGCATAAGCTATCGACTTTTAGAAACGCTCAGATATCTCCCACAGTAATTGAAAAATGTACAGTAAAAACCAAATTATCAAAAAAACTAAAATACAGTGGAAGGGTTTTCATATACAACACAAAAGGCGGGGAAAGCACCTGTACTGTTTAAAAGCAAACATGCCTTTCCCCTGCGACATCCCACCGCCGCCCCAAAAATGTTATACCTGCAAGGTTCGTGGGCGGAGCTCTTTTATCACACCGCATAGGGGGCGTTTCCCCGTGAGGCGGAATAAAAGGCAAAGTGCCAGATGGTGGGCCCTTTTTGGCTCCAAAATTAGCATGCCCAGTTTCCCCAAACATTGGAAAGAAAAAGGGTCGATACAGCCTTTCTCGCTCCATTTCGGGCAAATCAGGGGGATAGCAAAAAATACACGTTCGAGTTGCCTTTTATTTACTCATAATGGCCCCCCCCTTTATAGGGAGAGGCGAGACAATGTGAACATCAACACAAAAACTTAAAATTTATTAAAAAAAGAAAGAAGAAAAAAAATTGACCTTGTTCCTAAAAAGAAAGACTAAAAATTTTTAAAATCAAAAACAAACTCAATAAAACATTAAAATTCTGATACCACGAAAAACAAAAAAAGTAAAAACCCAAATGGGGGTTTGGTATCATGAACTCGCAATTCAAAAGGCCCACTCATAATAAAAAGTATATAGCCTTATTCTAAAATGAACTATACATGGTAATATTTTCGGCTAATAAAAAAGATGCGTATATTTAAAATAATTAAAAAAAATGAAAGAATGGGGCGATCCACTGCTCCTCCAGATCATACAAATTCCGTTTGGCCAGGGGTAAGGTCAGGATTAAGGGTTAAGGGTTCATTAGGGTAGTAAGCTAAATAAGGGTTTGGAAAAAAGGAAAGGGGACTGTTACCGAACCGACGCACCTCCAAACTAGTTTAAAAACTGATTTTTTTTTATCTTTCCTCTACCCAAAGACTTGGGGGATGCGTGGGAACCTTGTTGTGAGGTGGGGTGATAATGTATGGCCACTGGAGCTCAATAGAACTGCAGAAATTGAAGAAAGTTATTTCTAAACGTTAAAAAGTCGATTTTTCGAAAAACCCAAGCCAAACTTTGTCACGACGAACGAAGTAACAAGCACAAAATATCGTCATCTGAAAGTCTATATCGGACCGACGGAGCCAATTTTCGAAAGTCTACGGGAATCCACAGTAACACACCTTGACCTCATACGGAGAAGGTCCGTTTGCTGCCCCGTGCTCCGGTGGCCCTCGTCCCTTACATACGAACCTCTTGTGTCATATACAAGAAAGTTTGTACAAGAGTTCATGAATATTTGGTGCTCATATAATCCGCAAGTCGTGACATGACTAGTGATGTGACAATAGTTTATGCTTGTACCTAGAATTGGAGAAATATTTCTATCCCGCGTGCCAATACGTGCTGTGTAACCGTTGAGTTGGTGCCCCGTTGTCCCGAGCACTATATAAGCACCTGTCACATGCGGGCGAGCCGGGTGGGCAGAGGCGCTGCGGTCACCCCGCGATGGTGGGAAACCGCAATGTAACACTGAGGGGGAGGACACGTGATCTGTCCCCACCCCTCCCCGGCTGAAGAATGCGCTTCAGCCTGTAGTTTCAGTGGATATCCCTACTGAATCCATTGCCATTGCGACAGGCATGCACTGAAGGTGATCCTGACGCCCTGATGGCACGTTGAAGAGGAATTGACGGCTTCACATTAGTGAAGTCGAAAGCAAAAAAAAAGAAAAGCCCGCCAATGCCAGTAAGACACCACTGGCACCAAAGCAGAATGAACGGCCCGCCTCGCCTTCCGGAATGCACAAACGCAATCGAAAAAAATGATGGCTGCGGCCTTCGGCAACGACCCTCGGCCCTGGGGCACCCCCCTTCGACCTTTTGCGGGAACACTCTCCCCTTACCGTATTGTAATGTCGCAGAAATACAGTGACGACCTTATTAAAGGATCATTGTAGGTATTACCTTCAAACTATTGGTTAAACCACAAAAACGAGAAAATATGACGAATACCTTGTGACACATGACAACAAGGATCTCGATCTTAAAACTGCGTATGCACTTGACGGCGTTTCACAAGCCATCAGAGTGCACAGGTAGGCAACCACTAAACCGCATCCTCTAATAATGGCAAGAGAGCAACCACCTCCATATACAAACATTTCTTCGAAAATGACATGCCCGCCCACGCCCCGTGGCGGCTGTGGAGGACTCCCCTGTGTCTGCTATAACTGCATGGAAATTGGCAGTTATCTATATTGCAAGGGCAGGCTCGCTTTGCAGCAATGTGGCGACCAAAACTGCAGGAGTGCCCTCGAGTACTGCAGAGGGAGAGTACTGCAGAATGCACCAGTCTTTGTCCCATCGGCTTTCAGGTGTGGGGATGACGCGGTGTGACTGCCTGGCACTGGGGGTGCACGGCCCTCCCTGCCCTGTCCCCTCTCGCCCCCTCCACCCCCCTGTGGTACCAGCATCGACTCGCGATGACCCGCGTGTCTGGGGGAAGCGCCCGACCGTGCCCTGTGTGACGCCACCAGCCGCAAGATTTCCCGCGCTGCCGCGAGTGGGGTGAAGAGGCCACCGAACTAACGTGACAGGTTACGCACTGGAGAGAGCTGAACAAGGTATCTCCGGGCCGCAAAAGCTGACTACTATCTGAATTGAAGACAACGCCTCCCCTCCCTCCCCCATGTTGATGCCGAGGGCAACCGTCCCCTCACCCTCCAGGCAGGGATGACCGCAGAACTGCTGGGGAATCCCCCGCACAACCATGTCAGATGGACGTCACGCCAGCTGACGACGGGATATAAATGTGCTTGAACTTCTAAAAGAAATGAAAGCTCCTGAAAGCTCACAACAATAAACTTAAATTAATGAAATAAAGTCGTGAGGCAGAAAATGGAAAAACATTGACTGTCCATTGTCGTGATACTACGTGCTACCATTAGTGATAAAAAGAACCAGCGTGGAGAATCGACGTCCAACCCGCCAGCGTGTCGCGTGTCAGCGCTGCAGCCTCCACGAACAAAATCAGGATCCCTGTGACTCGATCCAGTGACGCAAACCGCCCCTCAGGTGCATCTGCACAAAAACGAGGGACTGTGCTGAGAAGTGGAACAAAGCTAAGACCAAATGTTTGAACACTGGTTTAAAGTAATTTTCAGCTCCCACGACACCATCTGTAATGATCCATAATCATACAGTTATATGTTTTCTTATGTGAATCTATATTCGTAATAATTAGAGGATCTAACATATTAGTACAGGTTGCTCTACTAAAACACTATTCACATTGGTAAACGCACAATATCACATTCATATCATGATATGGCGTAGCGCATTAGCTGGCTAAATATCTAGAATTTTCCATCCTTAATATAATATTTTGTTTAATGCGTGCAAGAACCTATTGCTGCCGCTGCTAAGAGAAAAATAGCACCTGCACTTAAGGTATTATTCGTAGTGAATACAGCCTTGAATGGAGTTGTTGACATGATGTGAAGGTAAACACTGCCACATAAATTAGTTAAAAAATCCGAGACACGTGATGTTTCAATTCATCATCTAAAAATCCAGACTGCCTCTGTATTTTTCTCTGTAATACATGTATATGCCACGATACTCCCCTAAGATGTCTGGCTAGTTTTCTCCCCAAATTTCACAACCAAGGCACTTTTATGCATGTGCGAACTTCAATGCAAGGCATCCAACTTGGAGACAACCGCGGTAATAGTAATGGGGAAGAATTCAAAGCATTTTTCATCAATAGTCAGATCACTGACAGAAGCAGGACTCATCATTTTGGGGGAGTTGGCAGGTAGAGTTACGTATTTGGCAAAAATCTGTCATGGTAAGTCTGTACTTCACTGGTACGAGAGTTAGTTAGTGACCACTTTGCAATCCGACAGACTATATTGATACAGCGACTCAGCCCCCTAAATCACCTAGGCTCAGAACATTATCCCCCCGGGCTTGAGCATCACTCAAGCACGTCTATACGGTAATAACCCTATGAAATAACAACTGTTGAAATTTTTCTGCAGGATTTATCAAAGTTTGTCACTGACTACTATAAAACATGGATCCGTTTCACGAAAACTCTCGAGAAAAAGAGGCCCCAGGCCCCCATGCACCGGATGGATCAATGACACCTATTCTGGCCAAGGAACATAAACGGGTCCCAGGAGCTTGCTAATTGTTATAAATATAGTTACAGACGACAGATAATCTGCAGTTTTCTTAAAGCAACAAAAATTTAGGAATTAAAAACTCAGATTCGAATAAACACTGGGAACAATTTTCTGCAAGTATCATAGTCACACCTCTGTGCTGACATGTGGAGAAAAATTAATAGGCTGAAGGTAAACTCCACAACACGCAGTTCCACAGTCCACAAGGTAGGCTAATATGCTGCAGAGCAGTGGCCGGGAATCTCCCAGCTAAACTCAATCCCACAAGTATAAAAGATCAACTAGACAATCGCAAAATGAGATAGGAACTTTAAATATAGCAGTAGCCTGTGCTGCCTATTGCCCCTCCGACTTTGCCGAAATAACCGAGTGGGAGCTAGTAATGCCGCTTCTGAAAGTAAGGCAACCGACCCTGGCGAAGATGGCATTACTTACAGCGTCCTTCGCCACATTGCTCAAGGTACCAGGCAACCCACTTTTGCACTGGATAGACTTCAGCCTATCACAAGGAAATCATCCCAACTCCTGGACACTACAAGCTTAATCATTCCATTACCTAAACCTAATACTGCAAATACAGGCCCATTTCCTTCCTTGACCCTCCTGTCTGTGCAAAGTACTTGAGAGGATCATACTGAACAGGCTTATGTATCGCAATAAATGCTAAGTTATCCCCAGACTGTATGGATTTCTCCCGGGCGTGCAGTCAGCACTGTTTTGCAGATACTGCTAACAAACACAACCCAGGCTGCAACTCATATTTCTTGAGCTTAAAATCTGTCTGTGATGATTGCAAACAGAGAAATAATTCTTGAGCACTAGCTAGTTTGGTATTCAGAGAAAACTGTTAACAGGGATTTCCATGTTCTTTTCGAATCGGTCGGCTCAAGGGTTCCTCTACAGGGGCCGATTAAGAGTTATACAAAGTATTTGAACTCGGCACACCTCATGGAGGTGTACTTAGCCCCATGCCTATTTAACATCTTAATGCATAGATTACTAGGCGATATACACTTGAGGGCAATGACTCCATTATTTTACATTCCGAAGATATTTGCATTAAATTCTCATCCGAGAAATATGCAAGATATTCTAGATATACTCCTCACAAGGGCTGTGATGTGCTTGATATCTCGACTGAAAAAACAAGGCTCTTGACCCAGGAGACAATCCCTCTGTCTGCAAGGTTTCATATAAATGACACTGAGCTAGATCTCTGCCATCAATAAAAATACATTGGGGTGATTGTCATGATGCAGAGTTCTCAGAAACCTGAAGAAAAGCTGTGGAGCGGCTGAAGCCACTTAGGACACTGTCCGGCAAAGACCATGTATCAATGTCCAATATTGCAAGACTCTTTTACTTGTCATACATACGGTCGTCATAGATTATCATGCCTTGCACCTAGTTTTGTTCAAGAATCAGAGTTGATTAGTTTAGAACTATACAAATGAAGCCATGAGGATCATCTGGTGCACTAGAACAACAAGAATTGTGAATATGAAACCGAACTAACTTACCCTCTGTTTACGAAGAATATATATATATACCACATTTTGGTGTCAAATCAATTAGAGAACCCCTCCAATTGACAAAGTTGCAAAGACAACTAAAACAAGAACAGAGGATCTAACTTTTGCATCGAATCATACTCAAATCCATTGATCAATGTAAACATGTCACACACTTATCTCAGCTGAACATACCATGAACTAAAACCATACACCTTTTCGCTACCCCGTGGAAAATGTCGGACCTAAGTGACTGCCCGCCCCCAAAAAAATATTACAGTTGTCCCCCCTGCTATACTCAAGCAGCATGCACGTGCAACTCCTATCCATTGCATATGAATGCTACCTACGGTCCTTGCAGTCTGGGGAATTTGCTTTTTGTTGTATATAACAACATATCTTGCAGCACAGGATTGTTAGGAGGTTTCATATGACTGGGCTAGCACTATGCAACCTGAGTTGGCGGAATACTCATGCCACCACCGAATTTCTATTGACTCAAGTCTCGGGGGCAATATTCGTGATTCACAGAGTGGATCTCCAGGCTCTGACACTCTATACAAAGGTGCATTAAATATCGCAAAGACATCAGGATAAACGTGTATCGTCAAAAGAAGATGCCATGATATCGTTTTGTGTGATTCCATCGCATGTGGAATCCCCAGGCATGATCATGCTATCGCCTGCAAAGTTCAGCATGTGACAAAGCAAAAGTGTGGATATAGATCTTGGGGTACCTATTTCCATGATTTATAAGTATTAAAGCTTCTTTAAAGAGGACTTGACTGTTGATTAATTTCCTCACGCCCCCTGAAAGCTGTAGCATAAAGCACTATGACCGGTTTAGCAAGATTCATTCAACCTATGGGTTTATATAAAACAAGAACAGACAGTGTGATTATTTGTGACCAAAAAACACAGAATCAGGCTTGGATATATATCGTATGGCAGCTCATACATTTTTGTCTGTCGAAGAAACTAAGTTAAACGTGTAATGAAGAATTAAGCACACTTGTAGCATTATATCTCAGAGTGTAGACCACCTAGCATGAGGTACAGGAACTAAAGTACATATTTCTATCCCTCCTGATTCTTAGAAAGATACTTACGTTGTTCCTAAATTGGAATGGAGACATGACCGCATATCAAATGTAGCAATGCCTCTGCACGCCAAAGCTGTACGCCGGCGTGGCAGATAGTTAGATACGACTGTGTAATTGTTCCTTTTCTTTAATTGATCTATTACTTATCAAATAATGTTTAGCTAAAATTAAATGTAATACCATGATATGTTATAACCATGCTCCAATGTACCACAGCTTGCCCACGCCTGTGCAGTTAGCAGGGTGTAAATAAAGGATTAACTAATCTAAAATCTACGGAATAAAAAAAAAAACGCCGGTCGTAAAAATCTACGGGGTTTCCACATAATCCACATCCCCAATGGTAATCGTACAATCCGTCTTACCCATAAACCATCTTAACCTTAGCCTTAACGATCATATATTCCGCTATGCCGGGCTCTGTCCTCTGGACCCCCATGTGATTGTATGCCCCCTAGCCAGGGGGCTATGCCCCCCTGGACCACCGCTGGTATATAATACGCCTACCCTGGACCCCCAGAGTATACCACATACAAAGGTATGTAGCGAACACCGAACTTTGCTTCACTTATACGTCTATGGGTCAAAATTCCGTTGGGTTCTAATATCACTTTTTTTGGTATTCGGTCATTGAATGGCTCAGATGTCATGCTGAGATGGATAGTAAATGTCCTATTTGTTCTGTATATCCACTATATGGCTTCAAAATGACCCTTAATCGCACAGAACTTAAAATGAAATATTCTCCTGGCGTTTCTATACGTAATTGCGTCCGCGCAGTCTGTCAAATTCTCCCGGTGGTAAAACGCGCATGCGCAGGCTATTGTAAAAATGTTTAAATACTACCAAATCGTTAAAAGAAGTATAATAAAAGTAAAAAAATCCATTAAATATATGACTTCGAAAAACAGACACTAGTAATTACAACATATTCGTTCCACAGGCGTAGTAATACATGGATTACGTGCTAGATGCAGTAATGAATTACGCATCACATTTGTCTTGATCTCGCCAGGGAAACTGGATGGGGCTATGCCGGGCCTATTTTCGTCATTTCCAGTAAATATCAGGCCGCTTGCCCGATTTACCTATATTGCTTCCTACTCTCTTTTTTATTGCTCTTAAGAGAGGCAGTGTCCATTTTTCTCTATCTCCGTGCTCCTCTCGGTTAAATTAAACGAGAGAGAGAAGAGAGAGAGAGAGAGGAGAGAGAGAGAGAGAGAGAATGAGGAGAATCAAAGATGAGTGAGTGGAGAGAGGGAAGGGAGGAGAAGAGCACAAGGGTGAGAGAGAGAGAGAGAGACAGAGAGGAGAGACAGAGACAGACAGAGAGAGAGACAGAGACAGCAGACTGGAGAGAGAGAGAAGCGAGAAGCAAGGGTGAGTGGTGAGGGAGAGAGAGAATAGGAGGAGCAGGAGCCATCAAGGGTTGAGAGAGAGGAGAGAGAGAGAGAGAGAGAGAGAGAGAGAGGAGAGAGAGGAAGAGAGAGAAGAGAGGAGAAGCAAGAGGAGAGGAGGAGAGCAGCATGGGGGAAGAGAAGGAATGCCAGTGGTGGGGGGGGTACGAAGGGAGCCCCTGGAAGGCCTACACCACACACATATACAATATATAGATAGATATATGATATAGATATAGGGCAATGTGTATATGTCTATACATATATATAGAATATATATGTTGATATTATCTATAATATTATATATATATATTATATATATATATTTAAACATGTTAGCTATGTATATATGTTTATCTGTATGTATATATATATATTAGATATATTCTATATATATATATATATTATATATATATATATATTATATATATATAAAATATATATCTATATATATATCTATATCTATAGATATATATATCTCTATTATATTCATATATATATTATATCTATATATATAGTAGAAATCTATATATAATATATATATATCTATCTATATACATATATATATATATCTATATTATATCTCTCTCTATCTATTATATCTCATATATATATATCTATCTATCATCTCTGCTATCTCTCTATATATATCGCTATATAATCAGCATACATCTATGTATCTAAAGGAACATATATCTATATCTCATATAATCGCTTATATCTATATTCTATATATATCTATCATATATATATGATATACTATACATACATATAACATATAATACATTATATACCAATGTTTTAGATATATATATATATTATATATATATATAATATATAATACAGATATATATAATATATATTATATATATACATTAAAACCTTTGCCTATATCTATATCTATATCTACTACTATGTGTACATATGTGTGTGTGTGTGAGGCTCCAGGGCTCCTCGTCTACCCCCCCCCCACTTGCTTCCTTCTCTCTCCCCCTTCACCTGCACGAGTGTGCGACCCGGGTGGGCAGGCGTGCAGTTACCCCCACGATGGGGGAAAGCAGTGTAAACAGGAGGAGGAGATCAGTGGAAACTGTACCTCCCTACAGTTTCAGTCTTCATAAGGGGTGTCCCACTGAATCCATCACATACAATGAGCTAGCATGGGAAGTAATGGCGGTGATTCCAACACATAGGTAGGTGACTCTGACGGAGGAAAAACTATGTCCATCTCACCTTTTCTGAAGGCACAAAGAAAGTGCAAAAAATTTTATGGTTATAGGACCTCGGGAACACCTCTCCGGCCCTAGGGTACTGACTCGACCTTCTGCATGGAGACACTCTTTTCACTGTATATTTATATTACTCGATCCCACCTGAGGTATATTGACAAACTTATAGGAAGACTAATTGTAGGTATTACCTTTAAACTGTTGAACAAGAGGCAAGAAAAATATGAAGCATACCTCGTCACACATTATTAGGAGCTCGATCTTGGGAGTGCGTATTCCCTTGACAGAGTTCACAAGGCCATAAAGGAGTGCACAAGGATGGGGAACCCTGGAAAGGAGAACAACCACCTCGTGTATATAAGTTCTTTGGAAATTACGTGCGGCATTAAAGGACATCCCCTGTGATTTGCTATAACTCCCAGGGGAAGTGGCCATGTTGAAAAAGTACTGCAAGGGCAAGGCATTCTGTGCACCATGTTTTGAACAACATGCTGCCAGGGAGTGTCCTTACAGTGCTGCAGGACGAGAGAGTATTGCATATGCACCAGCTTTTGTCCCCATCATGCTTCAAGTGCAGGATGACAGGTGTGACTGCCTGACACTGGGGATGCATGGCCTTGCCTGTCCTGGCCCTTCCCCTTCCACTCCCTGGTAACAGAAACGACCGCTAGTGACCAGCATGGCCCCTTTCCCAAACCCCAAACCCCATGGCCAGCATGCCGGGATAGCGCCCAACCATGCCTTGCCCGTGCCTTACCAGTGAGGCCAGCGAACTACATGAAACGGTTGCGCAGTTGGAGAAGGTGAACAAGATGATGCTGGTCCTCACAGAGGGTATACCGGTCTTTACAGCTGCCATACTCTCTCAATTTTAGACTGCCCCCAGCCTCAGATCTATCTAAGACTGCACCCCCCCCCCCCCCCCAGCTGCCAAACCAAGGCATCCCTGAGGGAGGGATGATTGCAGGCCTGACCAGAGGAAAACTCTGTAGCTGACTAAGGCGACGTAAATGTACTTGAACTTTTAAAGGAAATGAAAGCTGTGAAACAACAAAACAATTATTAATTAGTAAAATGATGATGAAACAGAACATGAAAAAAAAAAGTGATTGTCATTGTCGAGATACTAGTGTTACTATTAATACTAAGAAAGCGAATGATGTCAGGGTACCAGTGTTGATAACCCGAAGGTGTATCAATGTGACAGCAGCGACAAACCGTTCCTGGATTCAGTGATGCAACCCCTCCCCCCAGATTGCATTTGATGCAACAACCGAAGAGACTGGGCTAAGAAATGGGACAAAGCTGAGATCAGATGTCTGAAAAGGTTAAAAATACTTTCACGTTTAGTACTGCCATCTATAACGAAATCTATAATCATTAAGTGTATCTTTATGTTAATCTAAAAGTGGGAATATTCGAGCTTGCCTAGTAAAACACTTTTCACATATGGATAAATACACAAAGTCATAAGGAATATATGTAGTAGTAAGCCCAGGCTGGATGATCTAGTTTATATCTGTTGATATAATATTGATGTTATTTGCGTGCTAGAAGATTTTTCTGTTGCTGCCAAGATGATATTTGCACCTTCAGTTTAAGGGGTATAATTCATATGTGAATACAACCATGGCTAGATTGTTGACGTATATGAAAATAACACTGCCACACTGATGACGCCTTTAGATAGTTTTCATTGTATAATTATACAATGAAAAAACTATCTAAAGGCAGTCATCAGTGTGGCAGTGTTATATTCATATACGTCAAAAAATCTAGCCATGGTTGTATTCACATATGAATTTTATCCCTTAAAATGAAGGTGCAAATATCATCTTGGGAGCAACAGAAAAATCTTCTAGACGCAAATAACATCAATATATATAACAGATATAAAATAGATCATCCACTAGCTACTACACATATATTCCTTATGACTTGGTATTTACCATATGTGAAAAATTTTTTCTAGGCAAGCTCGAATAGCACTTAGATTAACATAAGATACATTATGATTTTAGATTTCG
>NW_023639662.1:0-11935 GCF_015228065.2 Penaeus monodon
AATAAAGTAATAACAATAATAATAAAAATAATAAAGTTTTTATAATCTTTATTTATATCATTATTATAATTAATATCGTTATTACTGTAATTTTTACTGTTATAATAATTAGTTTTTTTCAATTATACTACCAGTAAAAATAATAATAATGATAATAATAACAATAATAAAAATAATAATAATAATAATAATAATAATAATAATAATAATAATGATAATAATGATAATAATGATAATAATATAATAATAATGATAATATAATAATAATAATAATAATCAAATATTATCCAAATTCTCTTTATTCTCACTTTTATCATCATTATTGTCATGATTAATAGAATTCAGGTAATTATTATCATTATTACCCTAATAATTGCCAGAATCATCAAATGAATGGAAAAAACGTCATTTTGGAGTCTACTCTCAAATGGCTATATTTCGCTAGATTTTGCCGCTTTTTTCGACTTTGGGATTTTTTTTTCTTTTACCTTTTTTATTATATATGGACAACAATTCCTGTTATTATCATCATTATTATCATGATTATCATCATTATTATCGTTATCATCATCATTATCATCATTATTGCAATTATTATCATCATTATTGCAATAATTATCATTATTATTCAATTATTGCAGTTATAATATATGTTTTTACATCTATACTAATAACAACTACAATAATAATAGTAATAACAATAATAATAACAATAATAACGTTTTATAATCATTATTTATATCATTATTTTAATTAATATCGTTATTACTGTAATTATTACTGTTATAATTATTATTTTTACAATTATACTACCAGTAAAAATAATAATAATGATAATAATAACAATAATGATATCAATAACAATATTATAACAATTCGTATTATTATAATTATACTTATTATTATTATTATTGTTATTATTACAGTTATAATATATTTTTTGGCAATAATACTAATAATTAAAGTAATAATAATAATAATAATAATATAATAATAATAATAATAATATAATAATAATAATAATCAAATGTTATAAAAATCAAATGTTATCCAAATTCTCTTTATTCTCACTTTTATCATCATTATTGTCATGATTAATAGAATTCAGGTAATTATTATCATTATTACCCTAATAATTGCCAGAATCATCAAATGAATGGAAAAAACGTCATTTTGGAGTCTACTCTCAAAAGGCTATATTTCGCTAGATTTTGCCGCTTTTTCGACTTTTGGGATTTTTTTTCTTTTACCTTTTTTTTATTATATATGGACACAATTCTTCTTATTATCATCATTATTATCATGATTATCATCATTATTATCGTTATCATCATCATTATCATCATTATCATCATCATTATCATCATTATTGCAATTATTATCATCATTATTGCAATAATTATCATTATTATTGCAATTATTGCAGTTATAATATATAATTTTACATCTATACTAAAAAACAACTACAATAATAATAGTAATGACAATAAAAATAACAATACAAACGTTTTTATAATCATTATTTATATCATTATTTAAATTTAATATAGTTATTACTGTAATTATTACTGTTATAATAATTATTTTTACAATTATACTACCAGTAAAAATAATAATAATGATAATAATAACAATAATAATATTAATAACAATATTATAACAATTAGTATTATTATAATTATACTTATTATTATTATTTTTGTTATTATTACAGTTATAATATATTTTTTGGCAATAATACCTTAATAATTAAAGTAATAATAATGATAATAATAATAATAATAATAATAATAATAATAATAATAATAATAATAATGATAATAATAATGATAATAATAATGATAATAGTAATAATATTAATAATCATCAAATGTTATCCAAATTCTCTTTATTTTCACTTTTATCATCATTATTGTCATGATTAACCAGAATTCTGGTAATTATTATCATTATTACCCTAATAATTGCCAGAATCATCAAATGAATGGAAAAAAAACGTCATTTTGGGAGTCTACTCTCAAAAGGCTATATTCCCCTAGATTTTGCCGCTTTTTCGACTTTTGGGATTTTTTTTTTTTACACAATTCCTGTTATTATCATCATTATTATCATGATTATCATTATTATTATCGTTATCATCATCATTATCATCATTTATCATCGTTATTATCATCATTATTGCAATTATTAGCATCCTTATTGCAATTATTATCATTATTATTGCAATTATTGCAGTTATAATATATAATTTTACATCTATACTAATAACAACTACAATAATAATAGTAATAACAATAATAATAACAATAATAACGTTTTATAATCGTTATTTATATCATTATTTTAATTAATATCGTTATTACTCTAATTTATTAGTGTTATAATAATTATTTTTACAATTATACTACCAGTAAAAATAATAATAATGATAAAAATAACAATAATAATATTAATAACAATATTATAGCAATTAGCATTTTTTATAATTATACTTATTATTATTATTAGTGTTATATTCCCAGTTATATATATTTTTTGGCAATAATACTAATAATTAAAGTATAATAATAATAATTATAATAATAATAATAATAAAAATAATAATAATAAAAATAAAAATAATAATGATGATGATAATAATAATTATAATAGTAATAATCATCAAATGTTATCCAAATTCTCTTTATTCTCACTTTTATCATCATTATTGTCATGATTAATAGAATTCTGGTAATTATTATCATTATTACCCTAATAATTGCCAGAATCATCAAATGAATGGAAAAAACGTCCATTTTGGAGTTTATTCCTCAAAGGCTATATTCGCTAGATTTTGCCGCTTTCTCGACTTTTGGGATTTTTTTTCTTTTATTTTTTTTTTTATTATATATGGACACAATTCCTGTTATTATCATCATTATTATCATGATTATCATCATTATTATCGTTATCATCATCATTATCATCATTATCATCATCATTATCATCATTATTGCAATTATTATCATCATTATTGAAATTTATTATCATTATTATTGCAATTATTGCGGGTTATAATATTAAAATTTTTTACATCTATACTAATAACAACTACAATAATAATAGTAATAACAATAATAATAACAAAAATTAACGTTTTTTTAATCTTTATTTATATCATTATTTCAATTATTATCTTTATTACTGTAATTATTACTGTTATAACAATTATTTTTACAATTATACTACCGTAAAAATAATAATAATGATAATAATAACAATAATAATATTAATAAAGAATATTATTAACAATTAGTATTTTTTATAATTATACTTATTATTATTATTATTGTATTATTACAGTTAAAATATATTTTTTGGCATAATACTAATAATAAAGTAATAATAATAATAATAATAATAATAATAATAATAATAACAATAATAATAATAATGATAAAATAATAATGATAGTAATGATAATAATAATGAAATAGTAATAATTTTAAATAATCATAAAATGTCATTAAATTCTCTTTATTCTCACTTTTATCGACATTATTGTCATGTTTAATAGAATTCTGGTAATTATTATCATTATTCCCCTAATAATTGCCAAATCATCAAATGAATGGAAAAAGGGTCATTTGGAGTCTACTCTCAAAAGGCTATATTTCGCTAGATTTTGCCGCTTTTTCGACTTTTGGGATTTTTTTTTCTTTTACCTTATTTTTATTATCATCATCATCATAAAAGGGGCTAACGCTGACGGGGGCGCATGGCCGCATCCACCCTTCGCTTCCAGCCACGAGGACCCCTCGAGGCGAGTCTCCAGGCAGGCACAAGGCTCATCTCTAGTTCCTCACGACAGGTCTCGTCGAGCTGCCCAAGCCATGATCTAGGACGTCCCACAGGTCTCCTCCACCCAGGGTTGTCTCGCAGAGAGACAACCTGGTGGGCAGGGTCGTCCATAGGGAGGCGAGCTAGGTGGCCATATAGCCTGAGTTGGCGATCCCGGATTAGGCAAGTACAGGTCCCATGCCAGTGCCCCAACCGCCGGTTGGACACGTGGTCCTGCCAACTGTACCCCATGATCCGGCGAAGGGACTTGTTAAAAAAAGGCATCAGGCGAGACTCCAAGGCACTGGATAGCATCGGGGTTTTTCGCTTCTATAGAGCAGAACTGGAAGTATCAAGGCCTTAAAGACACGCAGTTTTGGTCCTTCTGCATAGGTACCGACATCTCCAAACGCTCTTGTTGATCAAGTTCATGGCTCCTGTTGCCAGACCAATCCGTCTACTGACTTCCTGGTCTGACAACCCAGAGATATGGACTACGCTACCAAGGTATGTAAAACTTTCTGTGATCCTCGCCGCAAGCATGGATCGACTGAACGGGTTCCCCAAACAGGCCCCAAAGTCCTGAATCTTGGTCTTGGTCCAGGAGACCTCTAGGCCTAGGGGCTTCGCCTCATTGCTAAATGCATCAAGAGCCGCCACAAGTGACTCCAAGGACTCAGATAGGATGGCAACATCGTCGGCAAAGTCAAGGTCCGAGACCTTAATATTGCCTAGTGTTGCTCCGCACTGACTTTGGCTAGTAGCTCTCCCCACTATCCAGTCCATACAAGTGTTGAAAAGTGTGGGTGCAAGGACACAGACTTCCCTCACCCCTGAATTAACAGGAAGAAGTTCGACATACCCCCACCACACTTTACAGCACTTTCAGTACCAGTATAGAGGCTTGCTATCAGGCCAATAATCTGTGTCGGAATTCCCCTGATCTCCCATAGCGATTCCCGATGCACCGAGTCAAACGCCTTCTTGAGGTCGATGTAGGCTGCAAGCAACCCACGACCAAACTCACGACGGCGTTCCACAATTACTCGAAGCGCTAGTATACGGTCAAATTGTGGACTTGCCAGGAGTAAATCCAGACTGCTCCGGGTCTCTGGTGCCTCAGTAGGTGGTTGCGGATCCGTTTCAGAAAAATTTGTGAGCGAGAACATTGCCTGGTATGCTGAGCAGTGTAATGCCACGGTAGTTGCTACAGTCCATCGATCCCCTTTCCCCTTCCAGAGAGGGATGACCACGCCCCTCAGCAGGTCAGGGGTAAGGTACCAGACTGCCAAATGGCAGTCAGGACTGTATGCAGGCCCGAGCCATAGGTTCACCCCCAGCCTTTAGCAGTTCAGCAGGGATATCAATATGCCTGCAGCTTTCCCACTCTTCAGTTTGGGAAAATCGCCAGCCTAACCTCTGTTAGGGTAGGAGGTTCCTCGCTGATGGGTGGGTCCGGCACAAGCACTGAGAAAATCGCTTGCATCCAAGCTAACTGTTGGAGGATCCCCTGGTACAACTTTTTCAAATACTCAGCCCAACTTCCCCGAACCCCAACATGATCTGAGATGTTTCCGTCCATCCGCTGATGGGACTGCAGTCATCTGTGAGGAGGGTTAGGGTTCAGTTTTCTCAGGGCTTGGTAGGCAGGCGAAGGTCTTTTACCAAGAAATGGCCTTCGACCTCCTCAGCAAGATTCCTGATGAACTGTTCCTTGTCCCTTCTCAGCAGGGGCCGAGCCCTACGCACCATGGAACGACGCAAGACTTGATTCCCATTCAGCCGAGCCTTGCGACACGCTTCAGTGGCCTCTAATGTCTCCAGGGAGATGGAATTCTCCCTTGTCCTTGGGCGTACGCCAATGGACTCCTGAGCTGCTTCGAGTGTTAACCCCGCTTGAAGGACTCCCACAGAGCAACTGGATCCGTCCAGGTTGCTGGTTTCTGAGAATCGGTCAAAGACTGCCGTGGCGAACCCACGGGCACACCCTCCCCCCTTAGGGCTGTCCAAGTGAAACACCTTAGGGTGGCCACTGGAGGGACGGGGAGTTTGAAGTGGACCCGCAGGGTATCATAATTATAGTCATGAAATTTTCTCATTATTATCGTTATCACATCATTATCATCATTATCCTGATTATCATCATCATTATCATCATTATTGCAATTATTATCATCATTATTGCAATTATTTTTCATTATTATTATTTTTAAATTTTTAATCTATACTAAAAACAACTACAATAATGATAGTAATAACAATAATAATACAATAATAACGTTTTTATAATCATTATTTTTTAAACATTATTTCAAATTTAAAATCGTTATTACTGTAATTATTACTGTTATATAATTATTTTTACAATTATACTACCAGTAAAAATAAAAATAATGACAATAATACAATAATAATATTAATAACAAAATTATAACAATTAGTATTATTATAATTATAATTATTATTATTATTTTTGTTATTATTACAGTTTTCAATATATTTTTTGGCAATAAAACTAATAATTAAGTAATAATATAATAATAATAATAATAATAATAATAATAATAAACAATAATAATAATAATATAATGATAATAATGATAATAATAATGATAATAGTAATAATATTAATAATCATGAAATGTTATCGAAATTCTCTTATTCTCACTTTTATCATCATTATTCTCATGATTAATAGAATTCTGGTAATTATAATCATTATTACCCTAATAATTGCCAGAATCATCAAATAAATGGAAAAACGTCATATTGGAGTCTACTCTCAAAAGGCTATATATCGCTAGATTTTGCCGCTTTTTTCGACTTTTTTGGGGTTTTTTTCTTTTACCTTTTTTTTTATATATGGACACAATTCCTGTTATTATCATCATTATTATCATGATTATCATTCATTATTATCTTTATCATCATCATTATCATCATTTCATCATCATCACCATCATTATCATCATTATTGCCCAATCATTATCATCATTATTGCAATTATTATCATTATTTATTGCAATTATTGCAGTTATAATATATAATTTTACATCTATACTAATAACAACTACAATAATAATAGTAAAAAACAATAATGATAACATAATAACGTTTTTATAATCATTATTTTTTTCAATTATACTACCAGTAAAAGTAATAATAATGATAATAATAACAATAAAATTATTAAAAACAATATTATAACAATTAGTATTATTATAATAATAATAATTATTATTATTATTGTTATTATTACAGTTATAATATATTTTTTGGCAATAATACTAATAATTAAAGTAATAATAATAATAATAATAATAATAATAATAATAATAATAATAATAATTTAAAAATTAATAATGATGATAATGATAATGATTAATGATAATAGTAATAATATTAATAATCATGAAATGTTATCCAAATTCTCTTTATTCTCACTTTTATCATCATTATTGTCATGATTAAAAGAATTTTGGTAATTATTATCATTATACCCTAATAATTGCCAGAATCATCAAAAAAAAGGAAAAACGTCATTTTGGGTCTACTCTCAAAAGGCTATATTTCGCTAGATTTTGCCCCTTTTTTCGACTTTTTGGGATTTTTTTTCTTTTACCTTTTTTTTTATTATATATGGACACAATACCTGTATCATCATCATTATTATCAGGATTATCATCATTATTATCGTTATCATCATCATTATCATCATTATCATCATTATCATCATCATTATCATCATTCTTGCAATTATTATCATCATTAATGCAATTATTATCATTATTGCAATTATTGCTGTTATAATATATAATTTTACATCTTACTAATAAAAATTACAATAATAATAGTAATAACAATAATAATAACAATATAACGTTTAATAATCATTATTTATATCATTATTTCAATTAATATCGTTTATTTCTGTAATCATTACTGTCATAATAATTATTTTTACAATTATACTACCAGTAAAAATTCTAATAATGATAATAATAACAATAATAATATTAATAACAATATTATAAAATTAGTATTATTATAATTATACTTATTATTATTATTGTTATTATTACAGTTATAATATATTTTTTGGCAATAATACTAATAATTAAAGTATAATAAAAAAATAATAATAATGAATAATAATAATAATAATAATAATAATAATAATAATAATAATAATAATAATAATAATAATAATAATAATAATATAATAATATGATTATAATAGTAATAATATTAATAATCATCAATGTTATCCAAAATTCTCTTTATTCTCACTTTTCTAATCATTATTGTCATGATTAATAGAATTCTGGTATTATTATCTTTATTACCATAATAATTGCCAGAATCATCATATGAATGGAAAAAACGTCATTTTTTGGAGTTTACTCTCAAAAGGCTTATTTTCGCTAGATTTTGCCGCTTTTCGACTTTTGGGATTTTTTTTCTTTACCTTTTTTTTTTATTATATTGGACACAATTCCTGTTATTATCCATCATTATTATCATGATTATTATCATTATTATCGTTATCATCATCATTATCACATTATCATCATTATCATCATATTATCATCACTATTGCATTATTATCATCATTATTGCAATTATCATCATTATTATCTCAATTATTACAGTTTTTTAATATAAATTTTACATCTATTCTAATAAAAAACTACAATAAAAATAGTAATAACAATAATAATAACAATTATACGTTTTTATAATCATTATTTATATCATTATTTCAATTAATATCGTTATTAATGTAATTATTACTGTTATAATAATTATTTTTACATTATACTACCAGTAAAATAATAATAATGATAAAAATAACAATAATAATATTAATAACAAAATTATAACAATTAGTATTATTATAATTATACTTATTATTATTATTATTTTTATTATTACAGTTATAATATATTTTTTGGCAATAATACTAATAATAAAAATAATGATAAAAATAATAATAGTAATAATAATGATAATAATAATAATAATAATATAATAATAATAAGTAACAATGATAATAATAATGATAATAGTAAAAATATTAATAATCATCAAATGTTATCCAAATTCTCTTTATTCTCACTTTATCATCATTATTGTCAAGATTAATAGAATTCTGGTAATTATTATCATTATTACCCTAATAATTGCCAAAATCATCAAATGAATGGAAAAAACGTCATTTTGGAGTCCCCTCTCAAAAGGCTATATTTCGCTAGATTTTGCCGGTTTTTCGACTTTTGGGATTTTTTTTCTTTTACCTTTTTTTTTTAAATTTTATATGGACACAATTTACTGTTATTATCATCATTATAATCATGATTATCATCATTATTATCGTTGTCATCATCATTATCAAACATGGATTATCATCATTATTGCAAATTTTTATCATCATTTTTGCAATTATTATCATCATTATTGCAATTATTATCATTATTATTAAAATATTTTACGTTTATCCTAATAACACTACAATAATAATAGTAATAACAATAATAAAAACAATAACAACGTTTTTATAATGATTATTTTTATCTTATTTTAATTAATATCGTTATTACTGTAATTATTACAGTTATAATAATTATTTTTACAATTATACTACCATAAAAAAAAATAATAATGATAATAATAACAATAATGATATCAATAACATAAAATTTCAAAAAATTCGTATTATTATAATTTACTTATTATTATTATTTTATTATTACAGTTATAATGTATTTTTTTTGGCAATAATACTAATAAATAAAAGTAATAATAATAATAATAATAATAATAAAAATAATAATAATAATAATAATAATAATAATAATAATAATAATAATAATAATAAATAATAATAATGATAATAATGATAATAATAATGATAATAGTAATAATATTAATAACATCAAATGTTATCCAAATTCTCTTTATTCTCACTTTTATCATCATTATTGTCATGATTAATAGAATTCTGGTAATTATTATCATTATTACCCTAATAATTGCCAGAATCCCTCAAATGAATGGAAAAAAAAATCATTTTGGAGTCTACTCTCCAAAGGCTATATTTCGGGAGATTTTGCAACTTTTTCGACTTTTGGGATTTTTTTTCCCTTTACCTTTTTATTTTATATGGACACAATTCCTGTTATTATCATCATATTATCATGATTACATCATTATTATCGTTATCATCATCATTATCATCATTATCATCATTATCATCATCATTATCATCACTATTGCAATTATTATCATCATTATTGCAATTATTATCATTATTATTGCAATTATTGCAGTTATAATATATAATTTTACATCTATACTAATAACAACTACAATAATAATAGTAATAACAATAATAATAACAATAATAACGTTTTATAATCATTATTTATATCATTTTTTCAAATTAATATCGTTATTACTGTATTATCACTGTTCTATAATTATTTTTACAATTATACTACCAGTAAAAAAAATAATAATGATAATAATAACAATAATAATATTAATAATGTAATAATATTAATAATCATCAAATGTTATCCAAATTCTCTTTATTCTCACTTTTATCATCATTATTGTCATGATTAATAGAATTCTGGTAATTATTATCATTATTAACCTAATAATTGCCAGAATCATCAAAAGAATGGAAAAAAACGTCATTTTTTGGGGTCTACCCTCAAAAGGCTATATTTTTAATAGATTTTGCCGCTTTTTCGACTTTTTTTGGGGTTTTTTTTTTTTACCTTTTTTTTTTTTATATATGGACACAATTCCTGTTTATTATCATCATTATTATCATGATTACCATCTTATTATCGTTATCATCATCATTATCATCATTATCATCATTAAACAATTTATCATTATCATCATTATTGTAATTATTATCATCATTATTGCAATTATTATAATTATTATTGCAATTATTGCAGTTATAATATATAATTTTACATCTATACTAATAACAACTACAATAATAATAGTAATAACAATAATAATAACAATAATAACGCTTTTATAATCATTATTTATATCATTATTTCAATTAATATCGTTATTACTGTAATTATTACTGTTATAATAATTATTTTTACAATTATACTACCAGTAAAAGTAATAATAATGATAATAATAAAAATAATAATATTAATAACAATTTATAACAATTATATTATTATAATTATACTTATTATTATTCATATTGTTATTATTACAGTTATAAAATATTTTTTGGCAAAAAAATTTTAATAATTAAAGTAGTAGTAATAATAATAATAATAATAATAATATAATTAATAATAAAAATATAATAATAATAATGATAGTATTGATAAAAATAATGATAATAGTAATAATATTAATAATCCTCAAATGTTATCGAAAATTTTCTTTATTCTCACTTTTATCATCATTATTGTCATGATTAAAAGAATTCTGGTAATTATTATCATTATTACCCTAATAATTGCCAGAATCATCAATGAATTGGGAAAAAAAGTCATTATGGGGGTCTACTCTCAAACGCTATATTTCGCTAGATTTTGCCGCTTTTTCGACTTTTGGGATTTTTTTTCTTTTACCTTTTTTTATTACATATGGACACAATTCCTGTTATTATCATCATTATTATCATGATTATCATCATTATTATCGTTATCATCATCATTATCATTATCATTATTATCATTATTGCAATTAATATCATCATTCTTGCAATTATTATCATTATTATTGCAATTATTAAGTTATAATATATAATTTTACATCTATAAATAATAACAACTACAATAATAATAGTAATAAACATAAAAATAACAATAATAACGTTTTTATAAAACATTATTTATATCATTATTTCAATTAATATCGTTTTATTACTGTAATTATTACTGTTATGATAATTTTTTTACAAATTATACTACTAGTAAAAATAACAATAATGAAAACGATAACAATAATAATATTAATAACAATATTATAACAGTTAGTATTATTAATTATACTTATATAATATTATTACAGAAATTAATAAAATTAATACTTAAAAAAAAATTTTTTTTAATAATTAATTAAA
>NW_023639663.1:5000-11935 GCF_015228065.2 Penaeus monodon
TATATTATTTTTCTATATTTTTATTATTGTGTGTGTGGTGTGTGTGGTTGTGTGTGTGGGTTTGTGTGGTTTGTGCACACCAAATAAATATTATAGTTTTTTTTTTTTTATAATATATAAAAAAATGTTAATTTTTGTATATTATGAAAATCTATGTTTATATATATATATATAATATATATATATATATACTATTAATTTAATTTTAAAAATATTTATATATATTATAATTAAAAATAATTAAAATGGCACCACATACCACAATAACTCTCTCTCTCTCTCTGGGCTCTCCCTCTCTCCTCTCTATCTATCTACTCTGACATACACACAAATATATATATATATATATATATATATATATTTATATTATATAAAAGATATTTTATATATAAAATTAATATATTATAATTTGTATATATATATATAATATTTATATATACATATATATATATATAATATATATATATAGATATATATATATTATACCCCACATATTTTATATAATATATATATATATTAAAATGGGATGTATTTTATGGACGCTTTTCACACACACACATACACACAAAAACTCTCTCTCTCACACACACACACAAATATATATATATATATATATTTTATAATATATATATATATTATATATATATATATATATATATTCTATATATAATATATTATATATTATATATATATATATATATATTATATATATATATTTATATAATATTATTATATATATTTATTTATATATATATAATTTACTATATGTAGACCTATATGTATATATTACTATTATATTATTATTTTATATATATATTTATATTATATATATATAATATATATATATATATATATTTGTGTGTGGTGTGAGAGAGAGAGTTATTGTGTGTATATGTTGGTGTGTAAGCGTCCATACATACATACATTTTAATATATATAATATATATTTATTATAATTAATATATTTTATATATTTTAAAAAAATTTTATATATTATATAATTATATCTATTTTAATATTAATTTTATTATATGTGTGTTTTATTTTAATTTTTTTTATATATATATAAAATATATAATAGTATATAATTTATATATATGTATATATATTATAATAATATATTATATATATATATAATATTTTTATAATTTATTATTTATAATTTTAATAATTTTTTTGTGTATGTCAAGATATAGATAGAGAGAGAGAGAAAAAACGAGAGAGAGAGAGGTTATTGTGCGTAGTGTTGTCATTTTTAATATATTTTATATATTATATTAATTTTAAAAATATATATATAATATATTATTGTATATAAAATTACTATATAATATTATATTTCATCATAGATTTCTCAAAACATATAAAAATAATTTATGTTTTATTATTTTAAAAAAACTATATTTATTTATTTGTGTGTGTGCACCACACACACAAAAACACACAACCCACACACACACACAACACCCAATATTTTATTATTATTTTTAATATATTAATATATATAATATATATATATAATATATATATATAATATTATATTTTAATATAATATATAATATATATATTAAAATAATATATAATACTATATATTTATTATATTTTATAATTTTTATTATGGTATTATAATAAAAAATTGTAATATATTATATTTAAAATAATATAATATATATTTTAATTTATATATTATTATATTATTTGTCATTTGTATTATTATTATTTTATTTTATTTTTATACTATTATTTATTTTATTATAGTTTATATATTATTATATATATTAAAATCTTTATATATATATATTTAATTATAAATTCTTTTTTTTTTATTTATATTATTTTTTTGTTTATTTTTTTAAAAAAAATTTAACATTTAATTCTATATTATTTTTATTATTATTTTATTTAAAATTTATTTATATTATTATATTTTTAATTTTTGATATATAATTTTATTTTCTTTATTCTTATATTATATTTTTCCCCTTTCCTGGATTTTCAAAATTGTATAATTTAAATAAATTGTATATTAAATATATTCATATATTATATTATATTTTATATCTTTATATATATATTTATTTGTGTGTATGTGTTGTGATCTACATATATATATATATATATATATATATTATATATTATTATATTTATTATATATTCTAATATATTATATTATTAATAATATATTATATTATTTATATATATATATATTACCATATATATATATATTATATTATTTTTTTGTATTTTATTTATGTTTTTATTTTCTTTCTTTTTACTTTATTATATTTCTTTTTTTTTCTTTTATTTCATTTCCTTTTATATATATTATTATATTTTTATTTATCTTATATTTATATATATTTTATTTATATATTTTTTATTAATATATTCTCTTTACATATATGTTGTGTCTGGGGGTACCACACACCACACACACCCTTCCACACACACACACACTAATATATATATAATATATATTAATATTAATTATATTTTATATATATTTATATATTATATATATATATATATTATACATATATAATATATACATATATATAAAATTTTATTTTTATATTATATATTATTTTATATGTATACCCCACAAATACACCATACAGACACACACACACACACACCCACACACACACACACAAACACACACACACACACACATACACACCACACACACACATTTACACACCATTTACACACACACACACACACACACACACCCCAAAACATACACACACACACGCAATAATTTTCATACACCACAGACATATAAATATATATTTATATATGTATATATATATATATTTTATATATATATATATATATATATATATATATTATTATTATATATATATATATATATTTTTTATATGTATATATATATTATATATATATATATAAAAAATACATCTATATATATATGTATGTATGTATACATACCACACACACCACCCCCACACCCACACACACACACATATATATAATATATATATATCTATATATCTATTATATATATATATGTGTGTGTGTGTGTGTGTGTGTGTGTGTGTGTGTGTGTGTGTGAGTTTGTGTATGTGTGTATGTATACATATGTATTTATAAGTATTTATATATACATTCATTTATGTACAATATTGATGTAATTTATATTATATATTTAATATATATATATATATATATTATTATTATATATGTATTATATTATATATTTTATTATATAGATTATATTAGGGTATATTTATTTTCTTATTTTATATACCAAATCATGTATATGTAATAAATACATGTATTATATTAATTTATCTATTATATATAGAAATTTATATATATATATATATATATAGATTTATATATATATATTATATTATATGTTATATATATGTTTCACGGGCGACACAAACCCACCCACCCACCCCACCACCACACGGCACCACACACCCGCACCACCACACCACACACCACACCCACCACAATATATATCTATATTATATATATATATTATATATATATATTATTATATAATAAGATACGATATAATATGGATATAGATTATATTGCAATTTGTTCTTTTTATCTTTCTATTTATTTATTATTTATTTTATATATTTATATTATATATATTTTCTTCTATTACATTTTTTAAACATTATATTTCTAATCATCATCTATTTATCTCTATATCTTTATCTTTATATATTATATCTTCTTCTCCCTATTACTCCTCTCTCTTATATATATATTTATATATTTCTATCTATAATATTATATATATTTTATAATTATTATATTGTATTATATTGAAATCAGTGTAAGTGTGCCGCATGCGAGTACGTGAGTGCATCCTGCACAATCCCATCGTTTTGCGCACTATGTGAGTACGCGCGCTGTTTAAAGATAATTTTAGGTAAATTGACCTAGATACGATGAAGTTCCTTGGACAAAGAACTTCGCCTCGATTCCCTATTAGGCCACTGGGTGGGAAAGCAGCTGAAGTCAGTGCTGCTCCCAGCCCGGATAAGTAGAGGAATGATTACCTAACAGGGAATACCGGCAATCTCCGTGGAAGGACTGGGGACCCTACCACGTACTATTTTCTAAGATCTCAAACATGAAACTACAATTAAATATTATGCTGTGACCACGGCGGCTCAAATAACCTACCGTTAAAAAAAAAAAAAAAAAAGAAAAAAAAAAAAAAAAAGAAAAAAAAAAAAAAAAAAAAAAAAAAAAAAAAAAAAAATATATATATATATATATATATTATATAATTATTTTAATATATATATTATATAATTATAGGCCGCGGTGGTCGAGTGGTTAGAGCATCGGACTCAGACTGTCACGACGGCACCTGAGTTCGAGGGTTCGAGTCACCGGCCGGGGTGTTGTTCCCTTGGGCAAGGAAGTTCACCTCGATTGCCTGCCCAGCCGGGAAACAAACCCCTCTAAATTGCCAAAAAAATCATGGAAATCCATGATCGCGAAGGTCGTGGTGGCCAGTGGTTAGAGCTTCGGACTCAAGAAATGGCATGACGGCAATCTGAGTTCGAGGGTTCAAGTCACCGGGCCCGGGCCCATTGTTCCCTTGGGCAAGGAACTTCACCTCGATTGCCTACCTAGCCATGGGTGGCCAGCCAGCCCAAGTCTGCTGGTCCCAACCCCGGATAAATAGAGAGAATGATTCCCTAAAAGGTAACATCGGCACTCTCCGAGGAAAGGAACGGGGGCCCCTACCACATACTCACTCCAAGACCATCACAACATGAAATTCAATTAAGTATCATACTGTGACCACGGCGGCTCAGACATGAACCTACAGTTAAAATAATAATATATATATATATATATATAAAATATTATATTATATAAAATATATATATATATATATATATATATATTATATATATAATATTTTTATATATATATAAAATATATATTTTATATATAGAAATTATTATATTATATATATATATATAATATTATATATATATATATATATATATATATTGTGGCCGCCAAAAATGCTTATGATTTGTCAAGGGATGTGACCGATACCACTGCGTAGCAATCGCCTAAGGTTTAATCAGTGGCAGTCAGCCTGTTGTTAATACATTGATTGTAAAATGCACCCCATTTAAAGGCCACTAATTAAGAATGTATATTCAATTTCATAATAAAGAACTTTCTACAAATTGGATTCATACACATAGTGGGAACATTTAAAATATCAAATAAACTGTCAGATTCAGATGCTATGGGTATTTTGATGGCATGGAAAGTTCCCCTCAAACTCCCCTCACACTTTTAAAATATACAGGTAACATCGTTAAATAACATTCTACTTCATATATATATATTAGTTAGGGTTTTCAATCTCACTATCCCCCAGCATTGATCAAACAAGGAGCGTCACTATTTTTTATGGGTGACCATTTCCACAGACACGTTTTTGGGGAGGTCCTTTTACGGCCAATACAGACCATGTTTTTGCAGCTACATATATTATACAAATATTAATATTTATATATATATATATGTATATATATATATATATATATATACCCTGTACACATCTGTATTATATCTATATACAATATTTTATATATATATTATATATCTATATATATATATCATATATATCTATATATATATTTTATTACTAATATGTATATGGGTGGGTGCTTCACGCGCATGGTGATGTGAAGCGATGGGTGGGGGAGCCTAGATAGTGTTAAGTGCCTGCATGCCTTCTCGCTTGCAGCTTCCACCCCTGGCTAGCCCAGTGCGAAAAAGGGACAGCTTTTGCATAAGTCTCCCCTGCCAGGTCACAGCCTCTCCATCATCAAGACTTCTGCAGTGCCTCCTCGTGGCCACCCATGGGTAACTGGGTCCTTGCAGTCCCAGGCTAAATCTGTGGGGGATCTCGGAGCAGCAGGAGGCCCCAGAGTAAAGGAGTTTATGCCCACCGGCGTGTGGACACGCTCTGGCTTCGTACCAACTCCTCCCCCTAGCCCCCTGGGTAATGGGGCGGCTCGGGGAGGTGGGCCTTGCCAGTCCTCTCCCCCCAAATGACCCCTGGCAAAGTCCTTTTTAAATGGAAATGCTGGGGGGAGGGGTGTGGTCCCCCCCCACCCAGCAAGTAAAGCGGGCTGTGGGTCCCGCTGGGAGGGCAATGTCGGGGTGCAGGATTGGAACGAGAGTTACTCGTCCCGCCTGCGCCCCGGGAGGCGCCAACCCACCATGAAGCTAGTTGGGGAAAGCCTCGGGAACCCACAGGTGGATAGACGGTCCCACAGCCGCCGACCCCCTTTATTTTGGGGGTGTGTTGGTGGGGGCGGGAGAGGTGGCTTCCCCAGATGACCACCCGAGGCTTAAACTCATGCGTGCTTTCCGGTAGGGGCTTGGAACATCCGGGCCTTGCGGCAGGATGAGCGGTTACCTCTGCTATCGCGGGAAAATTTAGCGACTGGGAGTTGAGGTGGCTGCCCTCTCAGAGGTGAGAAGACTTGGTAGCGGCACGATCAGTGTGGGTGGTTACACCTACTACTGGTCGGGCCGCAGCGATGGTCACCACCTCCAGGGTGTAGCCATAGCCATCTCCAGTCGACTTCAGCCCGCGGTAGTCGAGGTGACACCCCGGTTGATGAGCGTATCATGGCATTGAGACTGAAGCATGCTTTTGGCTTCTTGTCTCTTATTGCTGTATACCTCCTACTGATGTATTAAAAACCCATGTGAAAGAGGCGTTTCTACGCTAAACTCGCATCTGTGGCAGATTGCCCTCGGCGAGACATTTTGCATTGTTTTTGGCGACTTCAATGCGGTATCCGGCTGTGACCGAGCTGGCTACGAGATGTCTGTCGGCCCCCATGCTCGGCTGATCCCAGCAGCGGAATAGCCTCTTCTCGGGCTTTGCAGTCCCA
>NW_023639664.1:2500-5000 GCF_015228065.2 Penaeus monodon
TTTTTTTAAAATTTTAAACTTATTAATGCCCTTTCCCCCCCAATATCTTATATTTATATATTATATTATTTATTTTTAAAATATATGGTTTATTTATATATATATATATTAAAAATTTTTTATATTTATATTATTTTAAAATATATTATTATATATACAAAACACATAAAAATTTATTTTATTATATATTTTTTTATATATATTATATATATATTTTATATATATTATTAATTCTATATTTTATATTTATATATATTCAAATAAATTTTAAAAAAAAAAAATTATAAATTTCAAATTTTAAATTTTTAAAAAATTTAATAAAAAAAAATATTTTAATATATCTATATATATTTTAATTAATTATATATTTTAGATAACAGTTTGATGTTTGTGATGTGTTAAAGATTGATAAATAGATAGATGATGATAAACCCATCCAGTTTACACACACAAAACCGAAACCCTATATATATAATATTATAAAATATATATTTAAAATTTTATATATTATATTTTAATTATTTTGTGGGTGTTTTGTGTGGTGTGTGGGGGTGTTTTTGGTGGTGGTGGGGTGTGTGTGTGGGGGTTTTTGTGTGCTGAGTATTTAAAAGGAATTAGTTTTTTTCGTCCCGTACGTCACGTGTTTGTGGTGAAATTTTAATATATATATATTTATATATATTTTTAATATATATAAATATTATATATATATATATATATACATATACATACATATTTTTAAATATATATATATAATATTATATATATATAATATAAATTTTATATATATAAAAATAATTTTATATTATAAAAAATATATATAGGGTACCCCACATATCCCTGTATTTTCCACATTCATAAAATTATACACACATGTTTTCTGCGTGGGGATTGTACATGCATCTTTTGTTAGCCTAATGCTTGACTCGTTTTAAATCTTTCAAAAATAAAGAATATAATTTCACCGTTCATTTATATAACTGAAAAGTGCATTGCTAGCCTTCCATAAGCTTTTTTTTAGCAAGCGCATGGAAAGAGGAAAAAGGGGGGGGGGGGTGATGGGAGGGCAGAGGGGGGGGGGAGAGGAGAGGAAACACACAAAAAACGTGTAGGGAAAGAACGAAAAAAGCTAATTCCTTTTAAATGCACAGGGACATTTACGTTTTACCCATGTACGTAAATACACTATCAAAACACTTTCACAAGATAGACCGGCTGATTTAAATAGATAGATCTACCACACACACCCACAACCAACAACACACACACCCCAAACAACAACCCCACACACACACCCACACACACACCCACACACACACAATATTTATATATATATATATATATATATATATATATATATTATTATATATTATATTTTATATTATATATTTAATAATATTATTAAACTTTGTTTGAAAACCCCAAAATTATATATATATATATATATATTAACACAAATATAAAAATATAAAAATTATATATAGATATTATAAAATATATATAAAAATACACAAACCCCACACACACCCCACACACACACACACACACCAAAACACACCACCACCAACCCCCACACACACCACACACATATATATATATATATATTTTATATATATATAAAATTTTATATATATATATATTATATAATTTTATATTTAACAACCTGCCCATCAGGTTTTCTCTCTGGGGGACAACCCTGGTGGGAGACCTGTGGGACGACCCCGGAGGGCATGGCTTTGGGGAGCTCGGGCGGACCCCATCGCCCAGGAAATTTGAGTGGGCCGTGGGGGGCCCGCCCGGAACCCCGCCTCGAGGGATCCCGGGCTGGAAGCGAAGGGGGGAAAGCGGGGATTTCGCCCCCCTCGGGGTTTAGCCCCTTGTGAAAGATGAGGATTTTATATATATATATATTTTATTATTATATATAAAAATATTAAAATATTAATATATATACAAACCTATATAACATATATACATCTACACAACCCCACACACCCCACACCAAAACACACACACACACACACACAACATCCCCCACACACACACCCACACACACACACACGCACACACACAAAACACGCACACACCCCACCACACACACACACCCCACAAAACCCCACACACACACACACACAACACAAACACACACACAAACCCAACAACACACACACACACATACACGATATATATATATATTTTATTAATATAAAATATATATATATATAATACATATATATTATATATTATATATATAAAAAAATATATATAAAATATATATATTATATATTAACTTATATTTTATTATATATATAATATATATACCCCCATATTATATACATAATATATATATTTTATATTATTAATATATATATATTAATATTATAATTAATATAATATAATAATCTATATAAAGATAAAATACAACACCAAAACCCAAACACCCACACACAAAACACACCCCACAAAACCCCCACGCACAACACACCCCACACCACCACAC
>NW_023639665.1:2500-11934 GCF_015228065.2 Penaeus monodon
TTTTAAAACCCCCCTTTTTTAATTTTCCCCCCGGTTTTTCCCTTTTTTTTTCCCCCCTTTTTTCCCCCTTTTTTTTTTCCCCCCTTGTTTTCCCCCCCCCTTTTTTTTTTCCCCTTTTTCCCCCCCCTTTTTCCCCCCCCCCTTTTTCCCCCCTCCCCCCTTTCCTCCCAATTTCTTTTTCCCCCCCCCCCCCCCCCCCCCCTTTTTTTTTCCCCCCCCCCCCCTTTTTTTCCCCCCCCCCCTTCCCCCCCCCTTTTCCCCCCCCCCCCCCTTCCCCCTTTTCCCCCCCCCCCCCTCTTTTCCCCCTCCCCCCTCCTTTCCCCCTCCCCCCCCTCCCCTCTCTCTCCCCCCCTTTTTCCCCCCCCCCTTTCCCCCCCCCCCCCCCCCCCCCCCCCCCCCTCCTTTTTCCCCCCCCCCCCCCTTTCCCCCCCCCCCCCCTTATTTTCCCCCCCCCCCCCCCCCCCCTTTTTTTTTTTCTCCCCCCCCCCCCCCTCCCCCTCCTTTCCCCCCCCCCTCCCCCCTCTCTCTCCCCCCCCTCCTTTCCCCCCCCCCCCCCTCTTTCCCCCCCTTTTCCCCCCCCCCCCCCTCTCCCCCTCCACCTCCCCCTTTTTTCCCCCCCCTCTCCCCCCCTCCCTTTTTCCCCCCCCCCCCCCCCCCCCCTTTTTTCCCCCCCCCCCCCCCCTTTTCCTCCCCCCCTTTTCCCCCCCCCCCCCCCCCCCCTTTTTTTCCCCCCCCCCCTCCCCCCTTCCCCCCCCCCCCCCCCTTTTTTCCCCTTCCCCCCCCCCCTCTCCCCCTTTTCCCCCTCCTCCCTTTCCCCCCTTTTTCCCCCCCCCCTTTTTTTTTCCCCCCCCCCCCCCCCCCCCCCCCCCCCCCTCCCCCCCCTTTTTCCCCCCCCCCCTCCCCCCCCCCTTTCCCCCCCCCCCCTCTTTCCCCCCTCTCCCCCCTCCCCCCCCCCCCCCCCCCCCCCCCCCCCCCCTTTTCCCCCCTCCCTCCCTTTCCCCCCCCCCCCTCCCCCCCCCCCCCCCTCCCCCCCCCCCCCCTTTTCCCCCCCCTCTCCCCCCCCCCCCCCCCCCCCCCCCCCCTCCCTTTTTTCCCCCCCCCCCCCCCCTCTCCCCCCCCCCCCCTTCCCCCCTTTTTTTCCCCCCCTTTTTTCCTTTTTTCCCCCCCCCCCCCCTTTTTTCCCCCCCCCCCCCCCCCCCCTTTTCCCCCTCTTCCCCTTTTCGCCCCCCCCCTCCCCTTCCCCCCTTTCTCCCCCCCCCCCCCCCCCCCCCCTCCCTCTTCCCCCCCCCCCCTCCTTTTCCCCCCTTTTTTTTCTCTTTCCCCCCCCTCCCCTCCCCCCCCCCCCCCCCCTTTCCCCTTTTTCCCCCCCCCCCCCCCCTTTTTTTTTTTTTTCTCTTCCCCCCCCCCTTTTTTTTTTTCCCCCCCCCCCCCCTTTTTTTCCCCCTTTTCCCCCCTTTTCCCCCCCCCCCCCCTTTCCCCCCCCCCCTTTCCCCTTTTTCCCCCCCCCCCCCCTTTTCCCCCCGGGCTCCCCCCCCCCTCCCCCCTCCCCCCCCTCCTTTTCCCCCCCCCCCCCCCCCCCTTTTTTCCCCCTTTCCCCCTCTCCCCCCTTTTTTCCCCCCCCCCCTCCCCCCCCTTTTTTTTTTTTTCCCCCCCCCCCCCTTCCCCTTAATTTTCCCCCCCCCCCCCCCCCCCCCTTTTTTTCCCCCCCCCCCCCTTTTCCCCCCCCCCCCTTTTTTTCCCTTCCCCCTCCCCCCCCCTCTCCCCTTCCCCCCTTTTTTCCCCCCTTTTTCCCCCTTTTTTTTTTTTTCCCCCCCTCCCCTTTTTTTTCCCCCCCCTTTTTCTCTCCCCCTCCTTTTTTTTCCCCCCCCTTTCCCCCTTCCCCCCCCCCCCCCCCCTTTTCCCCCCCCCCCCCCTCCCCTCCTTTCCCCCCCCCCCCCCCTTTCCCTTTTTTCCCCCTTTTTTTCCCCCCCCCTTTTTCCCCCCCCTTTTTTCCCCCCTCTTTTCTCTCCCTCCCTTTTCCCCCCCCTTTTTCCCCCCCTTTCTCTCCCCTCTCCCCCCCTTTTCCCCCCCCCTTCCCCCCTCCCCCCCCTCTCTCTTCCCCCTTTTTCCCCCCTCCCCCCCCTTTTCCCCCCTCTCCCCTCCCCTCTTCCCCCTTTTTCTCCCCCCCCCCCCCCCTCTCCCCCCCCCCTTTTCCCCCCCTTTTTCCCCTCTCTCTCTCCCTTTTTTCCCCCCTTTTTTCCCCCCCCCCTTTTTTCTCCCTCTCCCCCCCCTTTTTTCCCTCCCTCCCCTCCCCCAAACCCCCCCTTTTTCCTTTTTTTTTTCTCCCCGTCTCCTCCCCCTCCCCCCCTTTTTTTTCCCTTTTTTCTTTTCCCCCTTTTTTTCCCCCCCCCCCTCTCCCCCCCCCCCTCCCCCCCTTTTTTTTCCCCCCCCCCCCCTTTTTTCTCCCCTTTCCCCCCTTTCCCTTTCCCCCCCCCTTTTTAAAAAAAAAAAAAAATTTTTTCCCCCTTTTTTTCCCCCCTTTTTCCCTTTTTTTCCCTTTTTTTAATTTCCTTTTTTCCCCTTTTTCCTTTTTTTTTTTTTTTCCCCCCCCCTTTTTTTTCCTTTTCCCTTTTCCCCCTTTTTTTCCCTTTTCCCCCCCCCCCTTTTCTCAAACCCCCCAAAAAAAAACCCCCCCCCCCCCCCCTTTTTCCCCCTCCCAAAAAAATTTTTTTTTCCCCCCCCCCCCCCAAAAATTTTCCCCCCTTTTCCTTCCCTTTTTAAAATTTTTTTTTTTCTACCCACCCCCCCCCCTTTTTTTTTTTAAAACCCCCCCCCTTTTCCCCCTTTTCCCCCTTTTTCCCCCCCATTTTTAAAAATTTTTTCCCCCCTTCCCCCCCCCCCTTTTCCCAAAAACCCCTAAAAACCCCCCCTTTTAAATTTTTTTTTTTTTTTTTTTTCCCTTCCCCCTTTTTTTCCCCCCCCCCCCCCAAAAACCCCCCTTTTCCCCCCCCCCCCCCCCCCCCCCCCCCCCCCCCCCTTTTTCCCCCCTTTTTTTTTTTTTTTTTTTTTTTTTGTTTTTTTTTTTGGTTTTTTTTTTTTTTGGGGGTTTTAAAAAAACCCCCATTTTTCCCCCCCCCAAAAAAAAAAAAGAAAAAAAAAAAAAAAAATTTTTTTTTTTTTAAAAAAATTTTTTAAAAAAAATTTTTAAAAAAAATTTTTTTTTTTTTTTAATATTTTTTAAAAATAAATTTTTTAAAAAATTTTTTTTTTTTTTAAAAATTTTTTTTTAAAAAATTTTTTATAAAAAAAAAAAAAAATTTAAAAAAAAAATAAAATTTTTAAAAAAAATTTTTTAAAAAATTTAAACCCCAAAAAAAAAATTCCCCAAAAAGGGGGGTTTTTTTTTTTTTGTGGGGGGGGGGTTTTTTTTTTTTTTTTTTGTTTTTTTTTGGGGGTTTTTTTTTAAAAAAAAACCAAAAGGGCCCCCCTTTCCCAAAAAATTTTTTAAAAAAAATTTTTTAAAAAAGGGGGCCTAGGGGTTTTTTTTTAAAAACCCAAAAAAAATTTTTTGGGGGAAAAAATTTTTTCCCCCAAAAATTTTAAAAAATTTTTTTCCTTTTTAAAAATTTTTTTTTTTTTTTTTAAAAAAATTTTTTTTTTTTTTTTTTTTCACAAAAAATTTAAAATTTTTTGGGGGGGAAAAAAAAAACCCCCCCCCCCCTTTTAAAAAAGGGGAAAAAACCCCTTTTAACCCCCTTTTTTAAAGGGGAAAAAATTTTAAAACCCCCCCCCAAAAAAACCCCTTTTTTTAAAAAAACCCAAAAAAACCCGGGGAAAAATTTTAAAAATTTTTTCCCAAAAAATTTTTTTTTTGTTTTTTTCCCCCAAATTTTTTTTTAAAAAATTTTTTTTTCCCCCCCCCCTTTTAAAAATTTTTTTAACCCTTTTTTTTTAAAAATTTTTTTAAAAAAAAAATTTTTTTTTTTTTTTTTTTTTTTTTAAAATTTTAAAAATTTTTTAAAATTTTTTTAAATTTTTTTTTCCCCCGGAAAAAAAACCCCCAACGCTCTTGTCAATCAGAAGAATGGCATCAAATAGGGCTCCTTCTTGTTGCCTTGCTAGCTAAAAAAATAGATGGGATCTCCTGAGAAAACATTACATTTGCATCACATGTTATCAACTATAATGGAAACGGGACTTCATTACACATTTTTTCAATGTTGTTTACTGTGAGAAGTTTTTTCATCTACTTTTGCCATCAAATGAAAAATTTCTTAGACACATCAAAAGAATATCAAAATATTTTATCAGAAACATGAAAAAAAAATACATTACACCTTGGGAAGCTTGGCCACTGGGTGATAGTTGCCAATTGAAAGTGCCCATTGGAAGAAATGCTTTATAGGGGAGGGATGGCAAAAGAAAGGGGCAGAGCAAGCCATCAGTAGGGTAACTGTAGTGGTCCCCATGTGAAAGGCTCCAATTATGACTATGGGAGCCAATTTAGTGGCATTCTTGTGAAAGTGGCAGAAAGTTCCCTATTACTCCAGGTGACAACCTAGTTGGCAACTAATCATTGTAATTTTCCCTATTGAGAGTTCTGCTCCCAGACCCCACTTGACCACACAGTGCTTTACTGGACCCTATATTCTAAAGTTTTTAACATTATTCTTTGCATCCCACATATTATTTCATGTTCAATGTGTCTACTTTTTTTTCCCTCCCCTTATGACAGTGTCATCAGATTTTTCCTACCTTTATTGGTGTCACTATGTAATTTGTACACCAAAGAACTATGTTGTACAACTTTTCTTATTTTCCAACTTCTGAAATAGAGTTTTCCTAATCTTTTTGTGTTGTCCATTATGGCCAAGTTTCCTTTGTACCATATGGCTGTATGATACTGATTTATACCCATTACTCCTAGTTAGCCAAAATTTCAGGGAAAATTTTATCAACTGGAAAGGTGGTTCACAAGATAGGTATCTTTACTACAGTTTTTGAAGTAAATACACATGTCTAAGTATTCAATGAAGTTGGCCATTCGTGGGTTTTTTGGCCTAGTTTCAGTTATTTTTTTGTTTCACAAACCCAAATCCAACCTTGCAATTATTATTCCTTGTTTTCAGTAATTCACATTATAACCTGCATAAATTTTTTTTTATATTTCACTGCAAATGATAAAAAATTAAGGTATTGGTAATTGTTTATGAAATCGCTGAAACCTCTCTGAGACTAAATTCCTATTACTCCAGCCACTCCTGGGGATCAACAAATATCGCTAAAAAAACCCAAAAAAAAAAATTTTTTTTTCCAGTCATTCTTTACAGCATAGACACCTCCCCACAGACCTGTCCCCAACACCATGTCACAAATTTATCTAAACAATTTCTAAGTTGCCATGACTGGGCATGCCCTTCGGGCACTGTCCAAGTGGAGGGTTGAGTGGGGTTCTGCCCCCAAGACCCCAGGAAAACATTGTTTTTCACCTCAAAATGCACAGCAAGATAATCAGAACTTTCCAATCATTTCCCTCTATTTGTGGTATTCTGTTCATGTCTGCAAGATTATTTCTTATAAAATGACTGAAACTTTTTAGCCCTCTACAAGAATACTATCCTCTTTGCCCTAGCTTAGTGTTTCCATACTGTAAAAAATTTTCCTACCAAGTGGCCTTCATCCCCAATCCCAACGCTATCACTGTATTTCCCCATCAAGGTCTCTGCCCAGACCCCCCACCCAATCACCATAGACTTACTCTCTTCCCGCATTTGACGCACATATTTTCTCCATTTCCAGTTTTTTTCATTTGTCTCAACGATTTTTTTTAACATCTGTTTTTTTTTCCTTTTTTTTTGTTTGGTCATTACTTTTTCCCCCCTGTTTGCATACAAAGGGTATTACATATTGAACAACTTTCTTTTACAACTTGTAAAAGGAAAAATAATAAAAAAAAGTGTCTTTTTTTTGTCATTCCCCCCCTCCAAACAGGTGAGTTTCCCCCTTGTGCCATACGCTGTGTGAAACTAAAAAACTATAACCCTTTTTTGGGGGGTAGGGGAAAATTAATTTAAAATATTTTGCCTTTCCTTTAATTAGTGATGGGCTGCCTAATTTGCCCTCTTAGTGTTTCCCCCCTATTGTAAAGTTTTTTCCAAACCCAAAGTGGCTTCATTCCCCCAGTTTCCCAACCTATCACTGTATTTCCCTCAAGGTCTCTGCCCAGACCCCCCACCCAATCCCCCAAGCCCTTACTCTTTTTCCCCCCCCCCGCATTTGACGCGGCTTTTTTTTTCTCCATTTCTGGTGTTATCTTTTTGCCTTAAAGATTTTTTTTTAAGCATCATTTAGTTTTTTTTCCTTTTCTTTCTGTTAGTGTCAATTACATTTTTCCTGTCATGCTTCTAAGGTATTACATATTGAAAACTTTCCTTGGAAATAATAAATGAAAAGTGTTTTAAAATTTGTCATTCAAATCCGTGACAGGTAGATTTTAAAACCCTTGTGCCATACAGCGGTGGAAACTGAAACTAAAAAACCTTGTTGTGGGAATGGAATTAATATTAAAATATATTTGCCTTTTTTTAAATCAGTGATGGCTTTGCCGGTTAATAAAAAACTCCATTATAAGCCCCCCAAGTCTCCGGGAAAAACCCCCTTGGGGAAACATTCCTATTCGTTCGTATTTTAAAAAAGGGGAAAAAACTGGTAATTCACTTAAATTTAACCTTCGTGCCAGGTAGTTTATCCAGCTTTTTTTGACGAGGTCTATTCCGTAAGCCCCCCTCCCAAATTAACGAAAAAATCAACTTTTCCCCCTCCACCCTCTCCTTGTTGGTTTTGTTTTTACAAGTAAAAAAATGGAATCTCTCAGAAAACACCAAAATCCTTTTAGAATCCCTCTAAATCGAACAAAAAAAAGGATAAAAACGTGAAATTAAAAACCCAAAACCCTATAAACCCCCCTCTTCCCCCCCCTCTATAAATCAATACCCCCGACGTCCCTCCCCCAATACTCGTTTTCCTCAGCTGCCCCCAAGGCCCCCCGGCTGCCGCCGACCTCAGCCCCCCAAGTCGGAAAATCGCAACGAGCGCACAGTTGTGAGGGGCCTTTTTCGCGGGGGAAAGGTGGGTAAATGACGTGCCTAGCGTCGCTTTTGGCCCTTTTTTATGGACTTTATCCATTCGGCGCTGGGGGGGAAAAACGTGAGAGATCGTTTAATCCAACCGCCAAAATGTGATCGTCATAGATGGTAAATAGGGATAAACAGGTTTTTTTTTCCCTAATTTTCCTCTTAAAAAATCTAAAAAAAATTACTTGTTTTGGGATGATTTTCGCTTAAAAAGTGTATCTACCTGCAAAACAAAAGTTAATTTTTTTACCCGCGAGTCAAAACTCCCCTTTTTGTCCTTGCAGGGGAAGGTATAAAGGAAAAGCTGATAAGGACCCCATGAAGAAAGAGGGAAAAAATACATCGCCGTAAGGAAAATAAAATTGGAAGGCATATGGTCCCCCGCCACTCTTCATAGTGTATGTTGGTGGCTCTTAATTTTTTATAAACGGGAAACCCTCTCAAAGGGGAGGATGCCCTTTTCTTCCCTTATCGATTTTAAAAGAAAAATTTTTCCCCTTTTTTTCCCCCTTTTTCCCTTTTTTTTTTTAATCCACTTGTTGGATTAAAACCAGGGGAAATTTGGTTTCGTCACTTGTCCTAACGGTGTTTTTCTCTTCTGAAATTAAGGGGTTTTTTTTGCATTGGGTTAGAGGTTTTCCCCTTGCAAAAAACCTGGGGGAAAAAATAAAATTTCAAAGAAGAATTTTAATGCGTTTTGTACGGATAAGCTGGTAAAGGGAGGCCCAACACGCAGACAATTTCCTGATGTTGTGGACGAGGCATATTTTTTTTTCTTTTTTTTTTGTCTGTTTACTTATATTTTTTTGGGGGGAAAAGGAGATAAGGAATAAGATGGTACTTGAACATTTTTTTAAGTTGGACCCACAGACAAACCACTTATCACAAAGTTTCGAATTTTTGGGTCGAGATCACTATGGGGTTCTGCCCATCAGGGGACCAGAGTGACCTGTTTTTTTTTGTAGTCTTTTGTAACCCGTGATGAATAGGTAAATTAAAAAATTACTAAGTTATACCTGAAAACTTTCAAAAAAGGGAACCGAGGCAAAACATTTGCAGGAAAACCCCAGATTAAAGTCTGCGTGGCTGGCGCCTTTTTTAACCGTCTGCCGGATTTTTTTTTGCTAAAACCAGGTTTTTTTTTCCCCCATAATAAGGGGTTAGTTTTTCTCTTTGATTAACGTGCCAAAACGTTTTATCCTTATGTCCTTCTGACTTTCGCATTGTTTTAGATCTTTCCTTTGTAAAAATTAGAAATCGGGGGAGATGAAAAATAGCTTCTGGCAAACCCCAAAGCAAAAAAATCATCAAAAAAAGGATTTTTTTTTCCCTCAACTTTTCCGTTTTTTTTTTTTTTTTATTCCCCCCATCCTCCTCTTTTTCCCCCTCTGTAGTTTTTTTGCTCACGGACTTTTCCCCTTTTTTTCGTACCCCCAAAAGCTCCCTTGCCCCCGTCAGCCGTCGTCAAAAAATATCTTCCTAGTGAAACAAAAGGTCCCGATTGAGGGATGTGTACCACCCTCCCGTCTTTGCCCCCCCCTCTCCCCCCCAACCCTTCCCTTTTTTTTTCCCCCCTTTCTGTTTTTTTCATTCTTCATTCGTTCTTTCTTTCCCCCTTTTTTATTTCGGTTCTTCCTTTTTTTTTTCCCCCTCTTTTCGTTTTTTTTCGTTCTTTCACTTTTATTCCTTTGAATTTCTTTTAACTCTTTTTTCCTTCCTTTCCTCCCCCCTCCCTCTCTCCTTCCCTTCCTTCCCCCCCCTCATTTTTTCCCCTTTCCTTCCTTCCTTCACTCCATCCATCCCCCTCTTCCTCCCCTCCCTTTTTTTTCCTCCTCCCTTGCTTCTTTATTTTTCCTTCCTTTATTCCTCTCTCCTTTCTTTCGTTCTGTCCGCACTTTTCTATCTTTTCTTTTCTTTTTAACTTCCCCAATTTGAGAGTCTTTTTGGTGGTATTGTGCCTTTCTCCTTATTTTTCGCTCTTCATTTTCTCTCGTTGGGGGGTTCTTTTTTTTTTTTACCTTTTCCTTTTCTCCCCCCCCTTCCTCCTCTCTCCCTTCCCTTCCCCCCCCTCCCCCTTCCCCTCCCCTTCTCCTCTGTATCTATCTACCTGCCTAATACCATCCCCACATTTTACTTTTTTATGTTGGGGGTTTTGGTTTGTGGGGGGGGGGTGGGTTTGTTTTGGTAATTTTTTGGGGTAGAGAAAAAAAAAAATTAAATTTAAATAGTATTAATATAAAATTTTTTAAAAAAAATAATAACCCATAATTGTAAAAATTAAAAAACAAAAAAAAACCAACCAATTTTTTATAAATTTTAAAA
>NW_023639666.1:0-7500 GCF_015228065.2 Penaeus monodon
TTTTTTTTTTTTTTTTTTTGTGTGTGTGTGTGTGTGTGTGTGTGTGTGGGTGGGGGGGTGTGTATGTTGTGGGTTTTTGTGTTTGTGTGTGTGTGTGTGTGTGTGTGTGTGTGTGTGTGTGTGTGTGTGTGTGTGTGGTGTGTGGTGTGTGTGTGTGCGTGTGTGTAGTTGTTGTTGTGTGTGTGTGTGTGTGGTGTGTGTGTGTGTGTGTGTGTTGTGTGTGTGTGTGTGTGTGTGGGGTTTGTGCGTGTGCTTATATTTTATATTATATTTATATTATATATATATATATAAAATTTTAATTATATATATCATTTTATATATATATAATATATTATATTATATATATTTTTATATATTATATATATATTATTATTATTTAATATATTTTTATTTTTTAAATTTTAATATATATTTATTAAATATCAAAAATATAATAATATATATATTATAGGGCGATCCCACAGCCTGCCGACCCCCTTTCTTTGGGCGGGGTTATATATATATTTATAGTTTATATATATATATATATATATTATATATATATAATATATATATATATTATATATTATAATATAAAAATATGGCACCCCACAGCCTGCCGACCCCTTTTTTGGGGGCTGTATACCCTATAACACACACATAAAATATATATATATATATATTATAAAATTATTATATATATATATATATAAAATATATATTATAATATTATATGGCATCCCACAGCCTGCCCCCCCCTTTTTTGGGGGCTTTCGGCGGGGGTGGTCATCCGGTGACCATCCGGGTTTAAACCCTCAGGCGAGCTTTCGGGTGGGCGCTTGGAAAAACCCGGTCCTTGCGGTGTGGGGGGGGACACCTACTACGGGTGGGGGCCCCGAAAGCGATGGTCACCACCTCTAGGGTGTAGCCAAAAGCCACTTCAGCCGCTTCAGCCCTCGGTGGGTGGGGTGACCCCATTTGATGAGCGTATTATGGCATTGAAATGAAGTGCTTTTGGCTTCATTCCTTTTCTGTATACCCCCTACCGATGATGTAAAATTGATGTGAAAGAGGCTTCTACGCCAAACTCGCATCTGTGGCAGAAAATTGCCCCGGCGAGATTTTCCCAAAATGTTCTGGGTGACTTCAATGCGGTACCCTGCTGTGCCAAGCTGGCTATGAATGTTATGGCCCCCGGCTCGGGAGTTTACCCAAAGCAGTGAAATCCTCCTTCTCCGGGACTTTGCTAGGTCCCAAAAAATGAGGATCTCTGGCCCTGGTACCATGCTCCAACCCGCATCACGGGATTTGGGTACAGCGTAGGGGACGGGGCCCAAAGGAGATCGCCCACATCTTGTTAGCACGCGATGGAGGATCCCCAACTGCGGGGTTTACCAAGTGCCAGTTCTGTGGCCCCGACCATAGGCTGGTTGGGGCTCCCCTGGGGTCCACTTAAAAAATAAACCCCCCGTGGCCACCCTAAGGTTTTCCCGGGACAGACTAAGGGGGGAGGAGTGTGCCCGGGGGATCCCCATGGCTCTCTGACCGATTCACAGAACTCACAACCTGACGCCCCAGTTGCTCTGGGGGAGCTCTTCAAGCGCGTACACTAAAACAACTCAGTTCTTGGCGACGCCCGAGGGCGTACGAAAATGAGAAAACTAAAAACCTAAGCCCTCCTCACAGGGGACTGAGTCCGTCAGCGGATGGAGGGATCTCTCAATCAATTTGGGTTTCGTGACTTTGGGGCTGAGTATTTTGAACATTTGTACCGGGTAAAAACCCTCCAACTTGCTTGGATAAACGAGTCTCATGCGAGGGGCTGGTCACCCTCCGGGAAAGGGGAAAGGGATCGTTGGGATTGTAAACTCCCGTGGCTTTACCTGCTCAGCATACCAGGAAAGGGTTCTCGCCCACTTCTTGGGAAAAGGGGATCGGCAACCACCTACTCAGGCCCGGGACAGTCTGGACTTATTCTGGCAAGCCCACTAAAAGACGATAAAATGCTTCGAGTAATTGTAAAATGCCGTCGTGATTTGGTCGTGGATTGCTTGCAACCTACTCGACTTCAAAAGGCGTTTGACCGTGCATGGGGGAATCACTAGGGGGATATCCTGAGACTCAGGGGAATTCCGACACTTTTAAGCCTGATAGAAAGCTTTGATACTGGACTAAAAGTGCTGTAATGTGATGGGGTAGTCGAACTTTTTCCCCTTTTAAATTTCGGGGGTGAGGCGGCTGTGATATTGCCCACCTTTTCAACACCTGCATGGAATGGTAATGGGCAGACTACTACCCAAAAGTCAGTGGGGAGCAACACTAGGCAATATAAAGTCTCAACCTTGACTTTGCCGCGATGTTCCCATCCTATCTGGTCCTTGGAGTCATTTGGCGGCTCTGAAGCATTTCAATGAGGCGAAGCCCCTAGGCCTAGGGGTCTCCTTGCAGTCTGACCTTGATCCCTTTTTGTAACGCCCCTTTTCGCCGGATCATGGGGTACATTTGGGCGGGACCACGGTCCAACCGGCGGTTACCCCCGGAGACTGGTTGGGACCTGTTACTTGCAAAATCCGGATCGCCAACTCGGGCTATATGGCCACTTAGCTCGTCTCCCTGTGGATGCCCTTCCTCAGGTACCTCTCGCGGAAAACCCGGGGTGGAGAAACCTGTGGGCGCCCGGGGGAGACCAGGTTTGGGGCACTCGACAGACCTGTAGCAGGAACAAAAGATGGGCCGGGGGCCTGCCGGAGACTCGCCCGAGGGTTCCTCGAGGGGGAACGAAGGGTGGATGGGGGCCATGCCCCCCGTCGGCTTTAGCCCTTTGTTGATGATGTTTGATGTGATGAGAGATATTATATATATTAATATATATATATAATATATAAAAATATATATATATATTATTATATATTATATATATATATACTACACCCACCACACACACAACACACACACACACACACACACACACATATTATAATGTGTGTGTGTGGTGTGGTGTGTGTGTATGCGTGTTTTGTGTGTGTGTGTGTGTGTGTATTTATTTTTTTTTTTTTTCTTTTTTTTTCTTTTTTTTTTTCAACAGCCATTCATTTCCCGCGGGACATGGGCCTCTCTCTTCACTACTAAAGGGGGTTTTATATGGCATGCCCCCTTGCCTGATTGGATCCCCTTCCAAATCAACCGCGGTTTTGCCACGGCGGTGACTTCCCTCCCAAAATTCTTTTGCTTCTCAAGGCGATTTGTCGTTTCTAGGGGGACAATCGAGGTGAAGCTCCTTCCCAAAGGGGAACAACGCGCCCGGCCGGTACTCGAACCCTCGAACTCAGATTGCCGTTTTGACAGTCTTGGTCCGATGCCTAACCACTGGGCCCCCCGGGGGGCCCTACCACACATATATATAATATATATTATTATAAATATATATTATATAATATATATATATATATATTTTATAATATATATATATATAATATATATATATATATATATATGCATAAATATATATATATATATATATATATATTATTTATATATATAGTTTTGGGTTTTGTGTGTGTGTTTGTGTTTCTATATATATATTTACATATATGCGGCGCGCGCGCACACACACACACACACCACACCCCACACCAAACCACCACACAGACACACACAAAAACACACACACATCTAAATACACAAAAATATATGAAATGGTAAAAATCAGATATTCAAACCCAATAGTCAATAAGTAAAATATCTCATTTTCCTTTTAAAAAAGATAAACGTTGCAACATTCGCAGCCTGATTTTCCCTTTTAAAATATTCCCTTTCCATACCCAATTTAAAAAAGGAAACCTCAAGCTCAACCCCTTTCAGCCTTTTTTCCCTCTTGGTCTCCCCTCTCCTTCTCCTCCCCCCTCCTCTTTTGACACTTCCTTTTTCTTTTGCATCTTACTTCTTAAAACCTTCCTTTCATTTTTCCCTTTTTTATCTTCGCATCTTAAGTGTTCCGTAAAAATTATCACAGATCTTTTTAAATTTAAATCGTTAGCGCCCCAAACAATTTTCTGATCTTGTTATAAATTTTTCGTTTCAAAATCCTTTTATAACTTACTCGCTTCCAATTAAAAAAAGGCATGTTTCATTTGTATTTTTATTTTTAAAATGGTTTTTATCTGCTTGCACTTACTTCCCTAAACATAAATTTGAAAAATTTGAGAGATATTTCTCTATTATAATCTTGATTTTGCAATCACTCACTTTTTTTAAAATATTTACCAATTTAGTCATAATGCGTTCTGCACAGTGGTAAGCGCGTGTCCAAATTAAAAAAGCTTCCATGCGAGGGGGTTTTTGAGCACTAGTCATGGGCCGAGGTCAGGAGGGCATCCTTCGCATAACAGTCTCTCTTTCCCAAACCCCAAAAGTCCTTTTGAAAAAATAACGTCTTTGCCCGTATGAGTTATTTTTTGGCGTAAACCAGATCATTTTTTTAATACTAACCTTACTGATTCCTTATTCATTTCAATTTTAATCATAATCATACATTGGATGCTTTTCCTGCTGCCATAATTTATCAAGAAAATACAAAAAGGTTCTCGGTTGCTTCATCTCATAGGCATGCTTGGATTAATTAGTATATAATTTTATCAAAACAGATAGAGGGTTAAATAACACTATTAACTGCAGATCCCTTGAGGGACACCTATATTTTTGGTTTGAAAAAAAAGAATATTACAAAATATACTTAATAACCTAAAAAACATTTTCCCTCGGGGAAAAAACATTCCATAATAAAATATATATATATTTTAATATATTTTATATATTATATATATATTTAATTATATATATTTTAATATAATAAAACCCCACACACACACACACACACACACAACAACACACACACCCACACACCCACACACACACGAACCACACACACACACCACACCACCACACAAAAACAAACGCACACCACACACCACACACAATACCAACTTTTATTAGCTTGAACAAACCTATGCAGGGAAACTCAAAAAAAACACCTGTATTTTGTGTTATATTGTTTCTTTTACCTTTTAATATAGCAGTGACACTGTATTTTTAATTCTCAGTGTACTTATGACAGTTGTGATATGAAAAATTTCCCCAGTTAAAACCTTTTTCATACATCTAAACACAGAAAACACCTCTAACGTCAGCAATAGAAAAATTTGGGTGGCTGCCAATGAAAACATTAAAAAACGAAAGTAATTCAGCACCGTGCTATTTTCCCCTTTCCTTTTCTTTCATACGTCCTATACGCTTTTTTTTCACCAAACCCCGTCCTAATCTATCCCTGTTGCCTTACATTGATATTTTTGGATGTGACTCATATTTTTCTTTCATACTTAGCACATATAAAATAACCTTTGACAGGGGAGTAATGAGTTGCCCAGGTGATAACACATCAGCACCTCCGGGGTCGCATTTGGCTGTAGCCAAAAAAGTTTATGAAATGTAGAGTTTTTCTCAGTCGGGCACCCATAATTTGCTGTTTTTTCTTCAACAAGTTTTCGTTGTGGTTGTTCGCCATACTTAACTACCGTTTTTACAGAAATGGGAAAGGAGCGGGCTCCCTTTCTATGCGAGAATGGAATTTCTACAGGAAATAGTGTATTTTTGCAAAATTTTGTATGTGCCTCTGTGTGAGCAGCTTGCCAAAGTTTAAAACGAATAAAAGTCAATAAATTTCCCTTTAAAAACCTCTTGATAAATAGCGTGACATAAATGATAAAATAGATTAAGAAAAAACATATAAATTTTAAAATTTCTTGATCGAATTCCCGTGGGCTGGAATTTAGCTTCACATATCAATTGTCTGGTGTGTTACCATTTTAGAAAAAAAACAAAAAATGGTTATCATTTAAATTTCAGCATAATACCGCACTAAGTTAAAGGGGTTATTATTAAATTATGGAATATAATAAAAATAATGAAAACAAAAAGAGGATACTGGGTATGCGAATAATACGATAATATGCTTATGAGGACAAAGCACCAATAAATCAACAATAGTATAATGAAACAATACGATAATGGAACAATAAATTGGAGCCAAAAAGTAAGAATGAAAAATTGAACACCAAGAATTGCAAAAAGTAAGTAAAATCCATAAAGTAGCAGAAGAACAGAATGTGCTGAAAAAGAAACAATGGTAATGATAACACCTCTTTACTAAAAGAGAACAGTATCGACACCAAAAATGGAGGGGAAAAAAAATAACTTTAAAAACAAGTGTCTATACATAGTAAAACTTCCTAAAATCCGAATATTTCTTACTTTAACCCAAGAAATTCGGCGGGACATTCTGTACGTGACGTTCTATTTTTTTTAGCGTAACAAATATGATTTATCTTCTTTACGTCTGATCTCCCTCCATGTTCCTTTTTTGTCCTTTCTTTGCCGGTTTTTTTCTTTTTTCCCTTTTTTTTATCTACATTCGGTATAAATACATTTACAAAAGTATATGCACATTGCACGATCGGGATGGGTGTTGTTAGGGGGGGTAAAGTAGAATAATTAAAATGGAATGTGTGTGTGTGGTTATTTGTGTGTGGTGTTTTGTGCGTGTGTGTGTGGTGTGTGTGTGTGTTTTGTGTGTGGTTTTTGTGTGTGTGTGTGTGGTTGTGTGTGTGTCCGTCCCCGCACTTGAACAATTCTTTCTCTCTTCCCCTCCTTTTCTCCTCTTCCTTCTCTCTCCCTCTTCCTCTCTCTCTCTCCTCTCTCTCCTCTTCTCTCCTCTCCTCCCCCCCCTCTCTCTCCTCTCTCTCTCTCTCTCTCTCTTCTCTCTTCTCTTCCTCTCCTCTCTCTCTCCCTCCTCTCTCTCTCTCCCTTCCCCCCCCCTCCCCCCGCTCTCTCTCTAAACATAACGCACCCAAGTTTAATTTGTGTGCTAGCCATCAAAGCAACTTGTTTTCTGCTGGGTCATGTTTTAAATTTTTTCATGATTTTTCTCTTTTTTTTCTGTTATTTGTTATGTTTAGTCTTCCTTGTGGCAACGTCAAAAGATCAAAATTGTGTAACTTGTTTTGACGGGATTATGGCAACTGAGAAACCAAAAAATACAATTAACGTAGTGGTGTAGTGCAAAAAATAATAAAGAGGAAAATGATAATGATAATTAATATTATGATGATAATGGTGCATTTAGTATATATGGTAAGTGTTCATGTGATGATGATGTTTGATGTTGAGGATAACGACGATAATATTAATATTAATAATAATAATAATTATTATTGTTATTATTTTTATTTTTTTATTACTTATTCTTATTCTTATTCTTATTTTTATTTTTTTTTCTTCTCTTCTTCTTTTTTCTTCCTCTTCTTCTTCTCCTTTTTCTTCTTCTTATTTTTATTATTAAAATTTTCATTATTATTATTAATTTATATTTTTTTTATTATAAAATATAATCTTTTTCCCGTAAAAATTGCGCATTAACTGTTGGTCGAATTCTCTCTATTAACCATGTTTCTCTCAATATCCCTT
>NW_023639667.1:0-5000 GCF_015228065.2 Penaeus monodon
AAAGTATGATGTTTTAATCTCTAAACGTGTTGAAAAGAATTAACAAAAAGTTATCCCTTTTGTCTAATAAAAGACTTTCCCCCACTATACAAAAACAGATGAATTTTTTTTGAAAACCCAAAAGGTATTTTATTAGATCATAAGAGCATCTAACAAATGATTACACATAACAATGCGCATTTCAGCACTAACCCACATGTACAAAAAACCCAACACGTTTAGAGACCTTTTTTTACTATTTTAGAGCTAATGTCGACTTTCCGCTTTTATCCAATGTTTTTTCCAGAATTACGGGAGACAGTACAAAAGGGGGGTCGGGGGGGGAGCTTGTCCCTAAACAGACGAACTGTGTTATTCCCAAATTTGTTGAATGGAAAAACTGAAAATTTTGTATATATGATTTGGTTATACGCTCGTGTATAAATGTCCTTGTATCCTTGCAACCCCCATGTAAAAATACGACATACAAACGCGAGCCACCTCCAAACAAAAACCACATACACACATCACTCGCAATCGCAAATACCAAACACACCACACACGCGCGCGCGCGCGCGCGCGAGGCGCACCCCAAACATACTCCCACATATACACATACGACCCTTTTGTAAAAAAATATTAATTTATTTTTTTTAAGATATTTTGCAGTACCAAGAATATGAACGTAACCCTTTAAACTTCATACATTTCATCATATTTTACGTCAGTTCTCTTTTTCTCTTTTTTTCTTTTCCGTTTACCCCTCTTTCTCTTTCTCCTCTCTCTCTCTCTCCTCTCTCCTTCCCCTCTCTCCCTCTCTCTTCTCTCTCTCTCTCTCACTCACTCTTACTCTCTCCTAATAATGAAAATAGTAAAGATGGTTATAATAATAATGATAAATAAAAATAATAAGATAAAAAACAATGAAAATATAATGATAATGATAAGATAATGATAATAATGACATTGATGATGATAAAGATGATAACAATAATAATAAATATAATGATAATAATTATGATAGTAGTAATAAGATAACGAAAAATAATAATGAAAAAACATACTCATATGTATTAATAGTAATAATGATCATGATGATGATGATATAGAATAATTTAAAAAAAATTTAAAATAATGATAATAATAGTAACAGTAATTATAACAATGATAATGATAACAGTGAATATGTTATAACATTGATACAGCAGTAGTCTAATGATAATAAAAATTAATCATAACAATAATAATGATTAAAGTATCACTCTCCTCTCTTTCCCTCTCTCCATCATCTTCGTCTGTTTTTTAATTATGCTCTCTTTCTCTTTCTTTTTATTCTCTCTTTCTCTTTCGTATACAACTATCCCCCAAAAAAACTAGCATTAGCCCCTATAGTGAAGAATGACATGGCTTTTCTGAAATAATTACAGGATAAATACCGATATAACGAGATAAATTATCTTCAAGTGGTGATCCCACGAGTGGTCCGTCACTAGTAAATTCCTTCACATGGTCGGTTATAAATAAGACTTCGTTGGTGATGAGAATCGTCGAGTGATTGCGCCTTAAGAGCAAGTAATAAAGACCTTATACGATGCCATTCCTGCTCCTTCGATAGAATCATAGCGGGCTCCATACAAAAAAAAAGCCGGAGATTCAACTGGTGGTTTCTGTGTCAGGGGCGTGGCTTTAAAAGATCGCCGTGGTCTTCGCATATCATTTCCTTAAATCAGGTGACATTAACGTTTTCATCTCTCCTGTAAAATGGCCCTTAGAGGCATAACTTTAAGCGATGGCTGTGGTCTCTGAGCTTCCCTCTCTTGGTCAGAGGAAACGAAGGTCTACCATACAGAGCCGGCAGAGCATGGGAGAGAGAGGCTAATTAAGCTCTACGTGGTGGGAATTTATATATATTTATTTTTTTTATATTTTATGATTTATATATATCTATAATTCTTAATATATCTATAAATTTTTGGCCTTTTCTGAAGAACCGACAGACGCGGAATCTGTGGCGACTAGCTTTGATTATCGTCACTATAGACATCCACCAAAAGGGGTATTTTATAACCGGGTTTTGAAGACCTTTTCTAAACAAAAACTGTAATCTATAGTCGTATTACCCTTTCTGTTGTTTCTTTTCATTCCTTTCTCTGTCTTTTCCTTCTTTTTTATTGCTTTCTCTGGTTCTTTCTATTCTGTGAATGAATTATTTGTGGCGTGGTTACATGTGTGGGATATTTGCTTAGAGCAATTTTTTTTTATTTATTATTTTTTTTTTGTGTGTGTGTTTTGAGCTTTTTTATGCAGGTTAGGGGTTTATTTTTAAATAAGTACAAACGTAGAATTGTTAAAAATTAGTATATTTCTAATTTGAATAGAAAGGGATATCTAAGCTTGCGCACTGTGTACTAAAAAATACCCTGCGATGAAATAAGTATGCATGCATTACACCACGTGTCATTAGCATTAGAATTTCAAAATATTAAAATATTTTATATAATATATATATATATATTATATATATATAAAAATATAATATATATAAAAAATTGGGTGTGTATATTATATATATATATATAAAAAATTATATTTTATATATATAATAAAATATATATATGTGTATATATTATATATAATATATATATATATATATATATATATAAATTACTACATACCATATATACCACACAACACACAGGTGTGTTGGTGTGTTTATTATATGTGTGAAATAATGGTTATATATATATAATATATATATATAATTATATTATATTTTATATTTTTTTTTTTTTTTTTTTTTTTTTTTTTTCAAAATTTTATTATTAACATGCATATATATATATATATTATATATTATATATAATATATAATATATATATTATAATATATAATTTCCACACACACACACACACACACACAACCACAAAAACCAACCCACAAAACCCCACCACACACACACAACACACACACACACAATATATATACATTATTATATATATATAATACATACATAGTTTTAATATATAAAATATATATAAATATATATAAATTTTTGTGGTGTGGTGGTGTGTTGTGTGTGTGGGTGTGTATGTATGTTGTATGTATATAACATATGTATTATAGAAAAAAAAAATATGTATAATATTATATATTAATTACAAAAAATAAGTGTGTAATATATAACATGTTTGTTGTGGGTGTGTGTGTGTGTGTGGGTGTGTGGGTGGGGGTTGGTGTTTGGTGGACTAATATATATATATATATATTTTATAAAATTATATATATATATATAATATTATAAATAGAAGAGAGGAGGGGAGAGAGAGAGAGAGAGAGAGAGTGAAAAGAGGGGAGAGAGGGAGAGGGAGAAGAGGAGAGAGACAGACAGACGGACGTGTGTTGGTGTGGGTGTGTCTGTGTGTTGTTTGTGGTGGTGTGGGTGTGTAATTATACATATATAATAAAATTTTATATATATATATATATATACATATAATAATAATATATTAAAATATATTATATATATATATATAAACAATTATATGTATATATATTTATTTTTATCTACATAATATATATACATAATATATTTATATATAAATAAATTTTTAATATATTTTAATAATATATATTATATAATCTATACATTTTTTACAAATAGTTTCTGAGATGAAATAAGTATACCTCATTATTTCACATCGAAAATTTGTAAAGGGCATATAGGATACATATGCTATACTATGTAAATAACATATAATTTCTCAATTCCTCTGGGTTTGCCCTTTCATTTTCCTCGCAATGACATCAAAAAAAAAAAAAAAAAAAAAAATCTTACAATACGAAGAAAATTGAAGCGAAAAAACGATAGGAAAGGGTTTATCTGTATTTAAGAAAAGGGAAGAAAGAGAGAAAAAAATTACAAAGAAGTAATTCCTATAAAAAGTAGATCTATTTGAGGTGACCGACGTTAAGTAGTTTCCCCGCCCCACACACACAACACAAACACACACACACACTCATATCTATATATACATATATATATATAAAAAATATATATATATAAAATATATATATATATATATAATATATATATATATTTTATATATATATATATATAAGAAGGAGAAGGGGAAGGAGAGAGAGAGGAGAGAGAGAGAGAGAGAGAGGAGAGAGAGAAGAGAGGAAGAGGAGATAGATGTTAGAAAATATAGTAATTAATATGTAATATATATATATGTGTAATAATATTATATTATATATATATATTATATATATATATATATTTTTAAATATATATATTATGCAATAATATATATATATATATATATATATATATAAAATATGTGTGTGGTGTGTGTGTGTGTTGGGGTGTGTGTGTGTTGTGTGTGTGTGTGTGTGTGTGTGTGTGTGTGTGTGTGGTTGTGTGTGTGTGTGTGTGGGGGTTTTTTTTTGGTTTTTGTGACAGCATCAATTATACCCCCCCCCTTTACATTTACAAAATTATATGTTAAATATAAATTATTTGATAATTTTCACACCCCCAAAATACATTTCAATTACAATTTTGCAGTAATATTGCAATGACTCGGGGAATAAGAAAGAGTGAAGTTAAATTATGAAGAAAATACTTATGAAGAAAATCCTACTCTTGAAGTAACAAAGGTATCCCGGGTATGCACAAAACACACAACACACACACACACACAACACACACACACCAACACACACCCACACACACACATACGTACATAATTGCATATATGCATTTGCACTTTTCCCTTTTAATATAGGGGACATTAATTTTGATAAAAGACACTATACAGATAATGAAACAGGATTTATAATATATTTCCTGAATATACTTGATACCCAAGCATATTGCCTACGAACATACGAGTATACAAAATTCTCCTCCTGTCCTCACAACGCAAAATCAACGAAACAGGAATAAAATACATTGACAAACATATCTTTCGCCTCGTCATCCGCTTATCTGTCCTTGCTCATTCTCCCTTTTTTAT
>NW_023639667.1:10000-11933 GCF_015228065.2 Penaeus monodon
GCCTTTATTACCCAAATTTACCACCCAGTCTGCCTCACCTGAGAAAAATCCTTGAGACTCTTCCGAAAGTCCTCCCTCTCCTCCTCCGACGAAGGGGAGGGCGGGGAGGGCGGGCCGGCGGGGAAGTTTGAGCAAACACGCACACGAACAGAAGGAAACTCATGCCGAAAAACTGAGCGAAGTGAAGAGGCTGTCTGTTGCCCATAGCGAGACGAGAAAGGATTTGATTATATAGTCAGTAACAACATCCAGGGATTGTTCTGGGGGTCAGGCAATCCGCCTCGATTCATTTTCATGATGAAAGAGTTTGGTGGCTAAGGAAACCGAGGTGGCCTTAATCACGAATCCCAAACCCACAAGGCCGTTCCCCTTTAAGAACTTTACTCACGGATATACATAAGAATCGCGATGTCTTGCGGATATCCTCCTGCAGGACGTCCTCCCCGGGCGCCCTCACCACGAGTGGGCTGATGTACATAGTTACTCCTCCAAGGGTTCATCAAAAGGGCAACAGCTTGCTCGGCGAGAGAGGAAATCATTAGCAAGGCAATTTTTTTACTGGTATATGTATGTTATACATACGCAGTATGTATACGCGCGCGCGCGCGCGCGCGCGTGTGTGTTTGTGTGTGTGTTTTGTTGTGTGTGTGTGTGTGTGTGTGTGTGTGTGTGTTGTGTATATATATATATATATATATACACCACACCATATATATATAATATATATATTATATAAAATATATATATATATATATAAATATTTTATGACCCCAAACAGAAACATGGACTACAAAATAAATTACTGGAGAGGAAACTAGGAAGTGCCCAGAGAGAGATGAAGAGGTACTTGGAAACCCAGCCTAAGAGATCGCATGAGGGCGACGTGGATCAGGGAACAGACAAAAGTGGAAAATATACTTGGGGGATCAAAAGAAAAATGGCAATGAGCAGGGCCATATATGTCGAAGGCGGACGGTAGATGGACAAAGAAAGTAACAGACTGGCTATAAAATAAAAAAAAAAGGCCGAGGGCCAGACCAGTGACAAAATGGCGTGACGAAATAACGAAATTTGGGGGCCAAGACTGGAAACAGAAAACGCAAGACAGACAAAATTGGGAAAAAGGGTGGGAGAGGCCTACGTCCTGCAGATGAAATTTATTCAGGCTGCTGCTGATGATTAAGTATTCATGCGTGACCACGGCGGCTCAAATATGAACCTACCGTTAAAAAAAAATATATATGCATACATATATACATATGTATATGTGTGTATTATATCTTCTATCTATCGATTTATAATATAATATATATATATATATTATATATATATATATATAAATAATATATATATATATATATTAAAATATTTTATAAAATATATATATATTTATATATATAATAATATATATGTTTTTTCCATACCTACAGTATGAATGGTAAGAATATTCGAAAACAGATTCATCAAATCAAAGCATGTGTGAACATACAATATACTAAAAAAGAGACGATCAAACAACCTCTGCCGTGTACCTTCCCGGAGAGACAGGCGGGGCACGCGCCGACCTGCGGCAGAAGACAGAGGAGAATCCTACATGATGAATCCACTGGCAGAGTCTGCAGATGTGCAAGAAGCTTTGTAGTGATTATGGAAGTCCAAATCCAGCACACAACTAACTAAGACCTTTGGGTTCATGAAAAAATCATATTAACAAATATAATTAATTTTTCGCACATTTAACAAACAGATCCGCGAGTTACCTCATATACCGCCTTTTACAAAACTAAAACGAAAACTCCCGGTGAACGTAAGTCATTGACGAAGCACCGTTGAGCATCCCGCCGACAGCAGACCAGCGCTGACGAGGACCCCTTTACGAGACCCGAGGGTGATGGCGATGCATAATGACAGTAGATGAAAAGCAATGATGCAT
>NW_023639668.1:0-2500 GCF_015228065.2 Penaeus monodon
ATAATATATACATATATAGTTTCAAAAACATATACTATAGAATTACATATTTATATACATTACAAAAGAAAAATATTATGCATACATATATATACACGCATATACATATATATATACATATATATACATATATTTACACATATATATGCACACAAATACATATATATACACACATATATATACATATGTAAATACATATATACATATGAATAGCAAAACACTCTTCCGTGCTGATACAATGGAAGAAAAACCCACAATACAAAAACTAGATTTATTGAAAATGAGACTACAGTTTCGAAATCCACCTGGATTCCATCATCAGGTCTGAAGAGGAAAGGGAGAGGAGGGGGTAAAAAAGGGAGAGAGAGGAGAGGCAACGCGGGAACACGGGGCGGGTGAGGACAGACGAACGGAAGCAGGGGGAGGTCACATCAGGTGGGAGGATGGGCGGACTATGCGCCGGGTGGCCGGCATACGGTAGAAGGCGGAGGATATGGGAAGCAAGGAGGCTGTCAGCAGGAGAAAAGCCGCTGTTCAAGTTGAAATTTAGGCGGGCAGCTTTATAAAGGAAGATTCCACCATTTCTGGGGGAGTGGACATCGGCGGAAAGGAAACACAACCCGCGCTGTGACCAGTCCATCGATGGCCAGTTTTCCCACTGATGGCAAAAGAGGGCGTTATTGTTGTGTCCCTGGATATGGCGTACTTGTGTTGAGACAGACGCTTGGTAAAAACTGGCGCTGTTTCGCCAAAGTACTGCTTATCACAGGAGGCACAAGGAACAGCATACGTGCCCACCTTTGCGGAGGAAGGAGGGCTAGTATGGACCAGGTTGCGACGGAGAGGTGTTCACCTGGCGAAAGATCAGCCTGCGTTGAGGGGGGTGAAGAGGGCGACGGAGAGAGTAAATTTCCTCAGTGTAGGGCAGGCTGAGGACGGCACCTTCTATCCTGCTCACCTGCGCCACTCTCAGGACTTCATCTCCCGCGTTCGCGGAGCTTCACGGTGACCAAAGATGAGCTTGGAAAGTTGAGTCCCTGTTCACCCAAGGTCCCGCTTGATGATGTCCTGGCTTTCCTCCAGAGGAGACTCCCTGCAGATATATACATATTTATAACATATAATATACTATTTTAACTAATATATGCACACACACACACACACACACACACAAAACACACACACACCACACACACACACACATAAATATATTATAATATATAGATATATATATATAATATATATAAAACATACATATATAGATGTATATAATACATATCTATCTTATCTATCTATCTATCTATCTAATATATATATATATATCTAATATTATATAATATTATATATATAAAACATATATACATACACTTACATACATACATACAATATATATATATATATTATATATATATATATATATATATATATAATAATATATATATATACACACAAAAATATAAGTATATATAACATACATACATACATACATACATACATACACACACACACACACACACACACACACACACACACACACACACACACACATATATATATATATCTATATATATATATATATATATATTTATATATATATATATATGTGTGGTGTGTGTGTGTGTGTGTGTGTGTGTGTTTTGTGCGGATTTATGTATAATATGTCCATATCATCATCATCATCAGCCTGAATCAATCCACGCAGGACGCGGGCCTTTCCAATGTATATTTACACAATTTTTTCCCAACTTTGTCTGTCTTGAGTTTTTTGTTTCCAGACTTGGCCCCAAATTTCGTTATTTCGTTATGCCATCGGTCCTTGGCCTCTTATGTTATCTAGAGTCCAGTCTGTTAGTTCTTTGTCCATCTGTCGTCCTGTCTCCGACAAATATGACCTTCCCATTGCCATTTCTTCTTTTTGATGCTCACAAGTATATCTTCCCCTTTTGTCTGTTTCCTGATCCACGTCGCCCTCATCCGATTTTCTTTGGGTAATTCCCAGCACCAACTTCTCCATCCCTCTCTAGGCACTTATTAGTTTCTCTCCAGTAACTTGGTTTTAGTCAATGTTTCTGATCCATAAGTCATAACTGGTAGGACGCATTGGTTAAAGACTTTCTTTTTTTAAAAAATAATAGCAAAAGCCTCTTAGTATACCACTGTGTCTGCCGAAGGGGCTCCAGCCTACCCTAATGTATCGCTTAATTTCTCTTTGCTAGTTGTGTTTGTCTGTACGAGTTGCCGTGGATATATAACTTTACACTACCTCTAGCACTTCGCCTTGTACATGTATTTGTTCGAATTGAACTCTACTGTTGAACATGATCTTAGTATTTTTCTTGTTCATCCCTTTTTTTCTTGTTCATTCGACTTTTTTATTCTGCAACTCTTAGGTTGTTTAGGTATTCGTTTCCTATTTTGATACCCTTTCCATTCCATTCTAGCTTCTTAAATATTTCCCCCAAAGGGAAGCCGTGTCTAAAAACCTTTTTCATTTGATATT